>NC_083716.1:175551125-175854155 GCF_028564815.1 Eubalaena glacialis | reverse complement strand
GTCCTTATTAGCTAATGCTTGGCCTACAGTTTTAGCCAGTCTCTGACCTTCTTCCCTCTCTTGCTGACCCCAATCTATATGGCTGGCTGCCAAAATGTCATCAATCCAAAACACTACTTCCATCACATTATAACCCTGCTCATAAATCTAAGGAAGATTCCTATGAGAAAGTCCCAAACTCATTAGCCTGGCATTTAATGCCCTCTCTAAGCTGAACACAGTTTGTCTTTCCAGCTTTCTGCCCTCTACTCCAAGTGGGCTCTGCCTATATCCAAACATATTCAGCACACTCTTGTGTCCACACCATGGCTCTCCCTTCCTGGGATGATGCCCTTGCTCTTCTCCACAGACTACTAACCTTTCAGGATCCAGCTTCAGTTCTTGTTTCTTCAATCAATACGTTATGACCACATTCTCCTAGAAATGAGCTCCTTCCTCTGAATTCTATAGTAATGATCACCTATGCTATCAATGTAGCACTAAGCATTTCCTGCCTATATTTTCATGTGATATGCATTTCCTCCCCAACTCTTTTTTTCAAACACATTGTGCAGTTGTTAGAATCTGGGTACTATATTAGGTGTTTTAAAGTCACCGTATTTTAATAATATATTGAGAAGTAGGTATTTTATCTGTACTTTACAGATAAGGAAACTGAGTCTCTGAGAAGTTAAGTAAATTGGCTAAGGAAGCAGCTAACACGAATCTAAGCAGGGATTTTAACCAGGGAATGTGACTCTGGAGCCCATTCTGTTTCCGTTGTACCACATCATGTCCTTTCAACTGCCTTGAGGGCAATGATCCAATTTTATATCTCTCTGTATACTCCATGGTTCCTAGCACAGCTCTTGAACATACTGCTCAAAAATGTTGCTGTGTGAAAGATGATGCTGCCAAAAAATTAAAATTTCCTAACATAAAAAGCCCGGGTCCTCCATAGGAGCCCATTGTCAACATGGGAAAGGAGGGGCGTCAGTCTGCCATAACAGCCCCATTGTCAGTGGGGTGTAGCTGCAGCCACAGTGGGTTCTGTGAACTCTGTGGGCATGAACATGCAGAGGTGGAGCTGAAATATGAGGCAGTTACTGGCAATCCACTGTGGGCCTGGGGAGGCAGCCCTGTTGGGTTCTCACTCTGGTGGATTTTGGGACCAGGACTGTGTACATATTCCTGAGTTGATTATCTGTGGGTTCAGGGGACGCAGCTCCCAAGGGTTTATGTGCTGATGGTTTTATGAGCGTGCATGTGTACCTAAGAGACTTCTGAGCCAATGACTGGAGTCCACAACTGGAGGTGGCTCCTGAGGACGGCACCAGCAACAGTGATCTTTGTGGGTGCACACACCAGGTGGCAGGTGGCAGGTGGCATCACAGAATCAGATGTCCTAGTGGACATCTCCTGGGGAAGAACACACACAGTGGCTCCTTTCCCAGCGAGAATGCTCTAGTTCTGCCTACCTCACGATGCAGCTTAGAACCAGACCTGGGTGCTTCTACTCCAACAGCTGGAGAGCAGACCCTGACCCCAACAGGGCTGTGACAACCACAGAGCAGAGAGGAGGCCCTGCCCAACATCCAGTGCAGGCTCTGGTCACCACAACACCAAACACACCCCCTATCAAGGGGACAAGGGCCAGCACACACTGAGGAAAGACGTGGCAAGAATCCATACCAAAAACAGCCCTCACACCAAAAATATTGGACTCAAGCAGGCTACACAGGGACAGTCCAACATAAAAAACAGCCCTTCAAAATCACGGTTGATAGCTGTTTCTCCTAGATTTATAGAGTCAGAGAAATATAAGAAAAATGAAAAAGCAAAGGAACTATTCCCAATTAAAAGAACAAGAGAAATCCCCTGAAAGCACAAACAATGAAACAGACTGCTCCAGTCTGAAATGCTGAAAGAATTAAGAAAGGCTATCAATAGAAATGTGGATCACTAACAAGGAACTAGAAACTATAAGGAGAAGCCAATCAAAATCAGACAACTCAATTGCTGAGATGAAAACTGGTTAAAGACAATAAATAGCAAACTAAATAATGCAGAAGGATGAATAAGTGATCTGGAAGAAGAATAACAAATCACCCAATCAGAACAGCACACAGAAAAACAAAAGAAAAAAAAATGAAAGCACCATATGAGATCTATGGGATAATACAAAGCATGACAATCTATACATAATAGGAATCCCAGAAGGAGAAGAAAGAGAAAAGGGGATCAAAAATGTATTTGAAGAAATTATGGCTAAAAACTTCCCAAACTTAAAAAAGAAAACAGACATCAAGGTATAGGAAGCACAGAGGGTCCCAAACAAGATGAACCCAAACCAAGACATATTATAATTAAGATGGCAAAGGTTAAAGAGAGAATTCTAAAGGCAGCAAGGGAAAAAGAAAAAGTCAGTTATAAGGGTACCCCCATAAGGCTATCAGCTGATTTCTCTACAGAAACTTTGCAGGCCAGAAAGAAGTGGCAAGATACATTCAAAGTCCTGAGAGGGAAAAACCTGCAACCTAGGATACACTACCCAGCAAGATTATCATTTAGAATACGAGAGATAAAGAACTTCTCAGACAAGTAAAAACTAAAAGAATATAGCAGTACTAAACCTATCTTAAAAGAAATATTGAAAGGTCTTCTCTAGAGACAAAAGAAGCAAGAATCTATAGGAAAGGGAAAATCAAAATTGGAAAGGTAAATATGTAAAAGCATTGAAGATTACTTTAAAAAGCCAGTACATAGATTAAAAAACAATCAAAAAATTCTGTGAAAGTGATTATAATTACAATGAGCAGTAAAAGGATAAACATGAAGATATAAAATAGAACCTCAAAATCACAAAATGTCGGGGAGGGAAGTAAGAAAATATAGATCTTTCAGAATGTGTTTTAGCTTATACGACTACCAGTCTAAAGCAAATAGATATAGTTATGTGTTAACATACTTGAAAATCAGGGTAACCACAAATCAAAAACATACAATAGATTCACAAAAACCAAAAAGAAAGGAACTCAGACATAATACAAAAGAAAACCATCAAACCACAAAAGGAAAAATGAAAAGAAGAAGAAAGGAACAAAGAAGAAATATAAAATCAACTGGAAAACAAGGTTTAAAGTGGCAATAAGTACATACTTATCAATAATTACTTAAATGTTGGGACTTCCCTGGTGGTGCAGTGATTAAGAATCCACCTGCCAATGCAGGGGACACAGGTTCAATCCCTGGTCCAGGAAGATCCCATATGCTACAGAGCAACTAAGCCTGCGAGCCATAACTACTGAGCCCGTGTGCCACAACTACTGAGGCCTGCTCACCTAGAGCCCATGCTCTGCAACAAGAGAAGCCCACACACCGCAACGAAGAGTAGCCCCCGATCACTGCAACTAGAGAAAGCCTGCACACAGCAACGAAGACCCAACGCAGCCAAAAATAAATAAATAAATAAATATTTTTTTAAAATTACTTAAATGTCAATGGATTAAATGCTCCCATCAAAAGACTTAGAGTGGCAGATTGGATAATGAAACAAGAATCTACAATATGCTGCCTACAGGAGACCCACTTCAGGGCAAGGACACACAGATTGAAAGTGAGGGGATGGAAAAAGTTATTTCACACAAATGGAAATGACAAGAAAGTAGGGGTAGAACTACTCATATCAGACAAAATAGACTTTAAAACAAAGGCCATAAAGAAAGACAAAGAAGGACACTATATCATGATAAAAGGATCAATACAAGAAGAGGATATCGCACTTGTTAACATATATGCACCCAATATAGTGGCACCTAAATACATAAAACAAATACTAACAGACATAAAGGGAGAAATCAATTGGAATACAGTAATAGTAGGAGACTTTAACACCCCACTGACATCAATGGACAGATCTTCCAGACAGAAAATCAATAAGGCAACAGGGATCCTGAATGACATAATAGAACAGTTAGACTTAATTGATATCTATAGAACACTACATCCAAAAAACCCAGAATACACATTCTTTTCAAGCACACATGGAACATTCTTTAGGATAGACCACACACTAGGTCACAAAACACGCCTCAACAAATTTAAGATGATAGAAATTATTTCCAGCATCTTTTCTGACCAAAATGGCATGAAACTAGAAATCAACCATAGAAAGAGAAATGAGAAAAAAATGATTACATGGAGACTAAACATCATGCTACTAAAAAAACCAATGAGTCAATGATGAAATCAAAGAGGAAGTTAAAAAAATACTTCAAGACAAATGACAATGAAAACAGAACCATACAAAATCTATGGGATGCAGCAAAAGCAGTTCTAAAAGGGAAGTTCATAGCAATACAGGCCTTTCTCAAAAAACAAGAAAAATCTCAAATAAACAACCTAACCAACCACCTAAAAGAATTAGAAAAAGAAGAACAAATAAAGCCTAACGCCAGCAGAAGGAAGGAAATAATAAATATTGTAGAGGACATGAATAAAATAGAGATTAAAAAAATAGAAAAAGTCAATAAAACTAAGAGCTGGTTTTTTGAAAGGACTAAAAAATTTGACAAACCTCTGGCCAGGCTCAACAAAAAGAAAAGAAACTGGACTGAAATAAACCAAACAAGAAATAAAAGAGGAGAAATAACAACTGATTCTGCAGAAATATAAAATACCATAAGAAAATGTTATGAACAGTTTATATGCCAACAAAATGGACAACCTAGAAGAAATGGATACGTTTCTAGAAACATAGAGCCTGCCAAAACTGAATCAAGAAGAAACAATGTGAACAGACTGATCACTAGAAGTAAAATAGAATCTGTGGGCTTCCCTGGTGGTGCAGTGGTTAAGAATCCACCTGCCAATGCAGGGGACACAGGTTCAAGCCCTGGTCTGGGAATATCCCACATGCCACGGAGCAACTAAGCCCATGCGCCACAACTACTGAAGCCCATGCGCCTAGAGCCTATGCTCCGCAACAAGAGAATCCAACACAATGAGAAGCCTGCACACCACAACGAAGAGTAGCCCCTGCTCGCTGCAACTAGAGAAAGCCCGTGTGCAGCAATGAAGACCCATCGCAGCCAAAAAATTAATTAATTAATTTTTAAAAAATTATTTAAAAAATAGAATCTGTAATTAAAAAGCAAACAAACAAAAAAACCTCCTTGTAAACAAAAGTCCAGGACTGGATGGCTTCACTGGGGAATTCTACCGAACATACAAAGAACAACTTATAACTCTCCTCAAACTTTTGCAAAAGGTTGAAGAGGAAGGAACACTCTCAAAGTCATTCTATGAAGCCACCATCACCCTTATACCAAAACCAAAGATACTACCAAAAAAGAAAATTACAGGCCAATATCACTGATGAATATAGATGCAAAAATCCTCAGCAAAATATTAGCAAACTGAATCTAACAATACATAAAAAGGATCGTACACCATGATCAAGTTAGATTTATTCCAGGGTCACAAGGATGGTTCAGCATACTCAAATCAATCAATGTTATATACCACATCAACAAAAGCAAAGACAAAAACCACATGATCATCTCAATAGCTGCAGAAAAAGCATTTGATAAAATTCAACATCCATTCATGATAAAAACTCTTACCAAAGTGAGTATAGAGGGAACATATCTCAACATAATAAAAGCCATTTATGACAAACCCACAGCCGACATAATACTCAATGGTGAAAAGCTGAAAGCCTTCCCACTAAAATCTGGAACAAGACAAGGATGCCCACTCTCACCACTTCTATTTAACAGAGTATTGGAAGTCCTAGCCAAGACAAGAAAAAGAATTAAAAGGTATCCAAATCAGAAGGGAAGAGGTAAACTTGTCATTATATGCAGATGACCAGTACACTATGTAGAAAACCCTAAAGATTCCACACACAAAATAAACTATTAGAACTGATGAATGAATTCAGCAAGGTAGCAGGATATGAGATAAATATACAGAAATCTGTTGCATTTCTTTACACTAATAATGAGATATCAGAAAGAGAAAGTTTAAAAAAAAATTCCTTTAAAAATCACATTCAAAAATAAAATACCTGGGAATAAACCTAACCAAGGAGGTTAAAGACATATGCTGAGAACTATAAAACACTGATAAAAGAAATCAAAGGTTATTCAAGGAAATGGAAAGATATCCCATGCTCTTGGATTAGAAGAATTAATCTAGTTAAAATGGCCATACTACCCAAAGCAATCTACAGATTTAATGTGATCCCTATCAAATTACACGACATTTTTCACACAACTAGAACGAATAATCCTAAAGTTTATATGGAACAACAAAACAGAATTGCCAAAGCAATCCTCAGGAAAAAGAACAAAGCTGGAGGCATGACCCTTCCAGCCTTCAGACAATACTACAAAGCTACAGTAATCAAAACAGCATGGTATTGGTACAAAAACAGACATATAGATGAATGGAACAGAATAGAGAGCCCAGAAATAAACCCACACACCTACAGTCAATTAATCTTTGACAAAGGAAGCAAGAATATACAATGGAGGAATGACAATCTCTTGAGCAAGTCGTGTTGGGGAAGCTGGACAGCCACATGTAAATCAATGATTTTAGACCACACCCTCACACCATACACAAAAATAAACTCAAAATGGCTTAAAGACTTAACTATGACATGACACCATAAAACTCCTAGAGGAGAATATAGGCAAAACATTCTCTGACATATACTGTAGCAATGTTATCTTATGTCAGTCTCCCAAGGCAATAGAAATAAAAACAAAAATAAACAAATGGGAACTAATCAAACTTATAAGCTTTTGCACAGCAAAAGGAACCATAAACAAAGCAGAAAGACAACCCACAGACTGGGAGAAATTATTTGCAAATGATGCAGCTGACAAGGGATTAATTTCCAAAATATACAAATAGTTCATACAACTTAATAACAAAAAAACCAAACAACCCAATCAAAAAATGGGCAGAAGACCTAAATAGACATTTCTCCAAAGAAGATATACAGATGGCCAACAGGCACATGAAAGGATGCTCAGCATTGCTAATTATTAGAGAAATGCAAATCAAAACCGCAATCAGATACCAGTCAGAATGGCCATCATCAAAACATCTATAAATAATAAGTGCTGGAGAGGGTATGGAGAAAAGGGAGCCCTCCTACACTGCTGGTGGGAATGTAAATTGGTGCAGCCACTTTGGAAAACAGTATGGAAATTCCTCAAAAAACTAAAAATAGAGTTACCATATGATCCAGCAGTCCCACTCCTGGGCATATATCCAGAAAAGACAAAAGCTCTAATTTGAAAAGATACATGCACTCCAATGTTCATAGCAGTACTATTTACAATAGCCAAGACATGGAAGCAACCTAAGTGTCCATCAACAGATGAATGGATAAAGAAGATGTGGCATACACACACACGTGCACACATATACACAATGGAATACTACACAGCCATAAAAAAAAGAATGAAATAATGCCATTTGCAGCAACACAGATGGACCTAGAGATTATCATACTAAGTGCAGGAGACAAAGACAAATATTATGTGATTTCACTTACATGTGGAATCTAATAAATAGTACAAATGAACTTATTTACAAAACAGAAACAGGCTCACAGGTAAAGAAAACAAATTTATGGTTACCAAAGGGGAATGTGGGGAAGGGATAAACTGGGAGTAGGGAATTAACAGATGTTTAAAACCGATAAACAATAAGGATTTACTGTAGGGAACTATATTCAATATTTTGTAATAAACTATAATGGAATTGAATCGAAAAATGAAGAATATAGATATATACATATATACATATAACCAAATCATTTTGCTCTATACCTGAAACTAACACAATATTGTAAATCAACTATGCTTCCATTAAAAAAGTCATATTAAATTTATTTATTAATTTAGGGAGAATTGATATCTTTAGTTATGATGTTGAATCTTCTATCCAAAAACAAGTTATACTTTTCTATTAGTTCAAAAAAATTTATTTGCTTCTCTTAAGAGAATTTTTAAGTTTTATTAATAGAGATTTTATACATTAATTGTTAACTTCACTTCTAATTATTTTGTTTTTAGCTTTAATTTTTGTGTTTAATTTTCAATTTTCAGTTGAAAATATAAATGGGATCTTTACTTCCGTTATATTTTGTACCTAGTTCTCCTTTATTATCTAAAGGCTGTTAATTTCTGTCTGTTAATTTTACGGGCAGAAATCTTACTGAATCCTCTACTGTTTGTAGGCAATTTTCAGATTATTCTCTTGTATATTCCAGGTGTAAATTATATCATTTATATTTACTTTTATCTCTTACTGTCTAGTTTTCATACACCTAATTTATGTTTCATCTCTAATTTCATTGTCTAATACATGCAAAAACTCTTAAATTTTAGTGATGATAATGAAGACATTTGTTTTATCTCTAAATTTAATGGGGATGATTTTAGCATTTCTCTATTGGCCTAATGATAGATGTATTTTAACTAGTTAAGGAAATATTTATCTATTTCTAGTTGATTAAGATTCTTTAACATCACAAATGGACTTTGAAACTTACCAAATGCATTTCCAGAAACTCTAGAGGTGATTTTATATGATTTATCCACTCTTAGATTTATTGCTGTAGTGAATTACATAAATAGCTTTCCCAAAACTAAAATTTCTTACATTATTGGAAAAATCTTACTTGGCTAGTATGTCATTTCCTTATAATGTGGTGTTTAGGTCTGCTAATATTTTATTTAGAAGTATTTTGCATTGATAATCATAAGAGAGATTGACCTATAAAGATTTTCATTTTGGAAATTTTTGTTGAATGTTGGTATTAACTATTGTATCATAAAAGAAACCACTGAAACTTTTCTTCTTTTCCTATGCTATATAATTATTTGTTATTTCAAAATTTATAAGAAATCCACCACAAAACCATTTGATCTTTGTGTTTAATGGGGAGTAAGGTAGGGATAGCTCTTTGAAAACGTTCTCTATTTCTTCTATTTAATTGATATGTTTACATATTTTATCTTTACTTGAACATGTTTTGAGACAAAAATTATATTTACTTAGAAAATTAGTTTATCTGGATTTTTTAATTTAGTTGACTGTAATTAAGTAATACTATGTTTTATGATTACTTTAACTATTTCTGTAAATATAATTCCTTCCCCCTTATTATTTCTTACTTTGTGTATATTTATGCTTCCTCCTATTTTTTGATTACATTTTTTATGAGCTTACCTATTTTATATTTCCAAAAACTGCATTCTGTATTTATTTATTAGTCTTATTATTTGTTTCTTAATTTATTATTTTCTGTGTTTATCTTTATTGATTTTGTTCTGCTTTCCTTTGATTTATATTATTTTGTTGCTCCTTTTCTAAATTCTTGTGTTGGATATTTAGTGGATATTTCTATTAATAGTTATTGAAGTTTTTGCATTTTCTTCTGAGTGCTGCTCTATGCAATCACACAGATTCTGACATGTAGTCTTTTTATTTTTTTTCCTCAGATACCCTAAAACTTGTTTTGGAGTTTTTCTTTTCCCAACACTTGGTTAAGAGAAAGTGTTTGAATTTCCATGTAGTTTTCTGGTTTTGTTGTTTGTTCCAAGTTTTAATACACTATGGTCAGGGACTATACTATTTCTAAAAACTTTAGAACATAAAGAGGGTTTTTTGTGACTTAACAAGTTTCTATAACCATTCTATAGATTCTTGAAAAGTAGAAATGTTCTGTTTCTTGAATACAGCATTGATGTCCATTTTTATTGTTTTATCATTTGCTCAGTCATTGCCTGAGAGAAATATATTAAAGTTTTCTCTTATTAATATATTTCTGCCTTTATCTTCTTTAATTCCTGAAGTTTATGATTTATGAATATTGCTGCCAAGTTACTTGCTTAATAGATATTCATACTTATTACAACCCTATTATGTGCCTTTAATATTATAAATACCTGTCTGCTTTGTGCCCTGTTTATTGCTTTTGGTCCTGAATGATACCTTTTCTGATATTGAGATTGTGACCCCTGCTTTCCTTTTGTTTGCTCTCCTCTGGCGCCCTAAACTCTTCTTTCATTTTCAACTTGGTTTAGCAATTCCAATTCAATGATTCATCCAATAAAATAATCCACTTCCTAGAGTAATGGAAATAAAAACAAAAATAAACAAATGGGACCTAATGAAACTTAAAAGCTTTTGCACAGCAAAGGAAACCATAAACAAAACGAAAAGCCAACCCTCAGAATGGGAGAAAATATTTGCAAATGAATCAATGGACAAAGGATTAATCTCCAAAATATATGAACAGCTCATGCAGCTCAATATTAAAGAAACAAACAACCCAATCCAAAAATGGGCAGAAGACCTAAATAGACATTTCTCCAAAGAAGACATACAGATGGCCAAGAAGCACATGAAAAGATGCTCAACATCACTAATTATTAGAGAAATGCAAATCAAAACTACAATGAGGTATCGCCTCACACCAGTTAGAATGGGCCTCATCAGAAAATCTACAAACAACAAATGCTGGAGAGGGTGTGGAGAAAAGGGAACCCTCTTGCACTGTTGGTGGGAATGTAAATTGATACAGCCACTGTGGAGAACAGTATGGAGGTTCCTTAAAAAACTAAAAATAGAATTACCATATGATCCAGCAATCCCACTACTGGGCATATACCCAGAGAAAACCATAATTCAAAAAGACACATGCACCCCAATGTTCATTGCAGCACTATTTACAATAGCCAGGTCATGGAAGCAACCTAAATGCCCATCGACAGACGAATGGATAAAGAAGATGTGGCACATATATACAATGGAATATTACTCAGCCATAAAAAGGAACAAAATTGGGTCATTTGTTGAGACGTGGATGGATCTAGAGACTGTCATACAGAGTGAAGTAAGTCAGAAAGAGAAAAACAAATATCATATATTAACGCATGTATGTGGAACCTAGAAAAATGGTACAGATGAACTGGTTTGCAGGGCGGAAGTTGAGACACAGATGTAGAGAACAAACGTATGGACACCAAGGGGGGAAAGCCGTGGGGGGGTGGGGATGGTGGTGTGATGAATTGGGCAATTGGGATTGACATGTATACACTGATGTGTATAAAATTGATGACTAATAAGAACCTGCTGTATAAAAAAATAAAATAAAATTCAAAAATTAAAAAAAAATCAGTTATTTACAAAGATTCATGTGTAAGAATAATCATTAAAAGAGGAGGTTGATTAAATAAATTATTCTATTCTCACAATGTGTAATAACATATTTGTTAAAATCAGATTGAATAAAAATACTTAATGACAACAATGTTTAAAACATAAAGATATTTTATATGCTTTATAAAATATTTTCTGATAAAGCCAGTTACCAAATAGATTGTGTAGTTTGATCCCAACATAAATATCCATTCCCATATCATTAATCATACCTATGTATCTATACAATATAGCTCTATAAAAATTGGACAAGTGTGTATAAAATACTAAGTTATTATATCTAAGTAGGAGTAGTAGTATAGATGGTTTTAATTTTCTTCTTTGTGCTTTTCTATATTTTCTGAAGTTTTAATATTTTCATATTTTTTATAATCTCAAAATATGTGATTTTCCCTAAAAATGAAGTAAGAAAAAAAAAGCTTATTGTCTAATAATTTGACACTAAAATCCTGGCAACAGTTAATGATAGGTCTCCTTATTACCTGCCTTACTCCCCCAGCATTCTGAGTAGAGTTCTAGAAAGTATCTAGTTTTCCATTAGTAGATTCCTTAAGACTTTGGAACGTAAAGGAAATGCAATCACTGTTCTCTCTCTCTCTCTCTCTGTCTCAGGCTTCCCTCTGCCTGCCTGGAATGGGGAGGGCTGCCTTAATCCTCTCCTAGGGTCCCCTTTGGCCTTCAGGCCCAGTGCATGTAGCTTTCTTTTACCTACAGGTTTCTGTAGCTGTTAAGAATTCCTCACAGAATAGCTCCCAGAGGAACAGGATGTTCTTTTTCTTCCTTTTATTCACTCACTAGTCTTTGTTTACTTGGGCGACATGAACATTCCTTTGACTAAAAACCTGTCAATTTTGTTTTTCAACTCCTTCAATGGCTAATTTAACTGGCTCATTAGTGTTTTTAATGTGTGGATTTTTACTAGAATCCCTTGGAGTTTTTGTTGTCCCAGTTGATGTGGAGACACAAGCTGTCATTATAAAGCCTCTTAAGAAATTAAAACCATTTCTCTGAAACAATCTCCGTAACGAACTCCCAGGATTTGTGTTTTACATCTCAGGCAGGACTTCTCTCTGATTAGATTCTTCATCTGTAAGCTTCTGAGGTTGAAATGAAGTTTCTTAGAGCCTTGGTTATGTGTTCAATTTGGAGAGGGGTGTCATGAAAGCACTTGCAGTGTATGGTTTTTGTTTTTTTAGTTTAATTTTTGCTTCTCTTTTGTTTTGTTGTTGTTGTTTTTAAAGATGTGGCTATTTCCACAAAGGTTTGGGCAATTACATAACCACTGAAGGAGAACTATCTAAAAACAAAACTGGCCAAAACAAAATGCAGTCTCTCAAACCATTAATTTCAACTTCTCACAGTATAATTTGGGGCTGAGGTGATATTCAGAGTAAAAACCTATAATTTTGTTTTAAGTGTATTATACTCCTTCCTCTCGTTAAATTTCTATATCCAATTCCCCAGTGAGTTCTTAAAGCAAGTAGTGTATTGATTAGGTTTTTATATCAAATCTACTGCTAGACTGAGATAAATCTGACCTAGCTGATAAAACCAAAGACTTCCGTCTTTTTTTTTTCTCATAACCAGGGTCAATCCTAGGAAAAAATGTCAAGGAGGCACAGAGTGTCATTGTCTCTCCTCCTGTTTTGGTCCTTCCTTGGGGTCCCCAGCAATAAACTCCAAGTGCCTGTGTTGCCACGGATGACCCCCTAAAGAAAACACTGACCACAGGTTGCGTTTGCCTGGCAGATATATTTTATGAGGCCTGTACAGAGTTAACAATTGGTAAATGTCACATCAAAATTCAAGTATCAGAATCTCTTAGAAAACTAAAAAATTTGGCCTACAGAACCTAGAGTCTTGCAGAATAGCAGCTCACTTCTTTTTGATTTATTTTTATTTATTTTGGACAAATAAAAATTGTATATATTTAAGCTATACAATGTGATGCTTTGATACATGCATATGTTGTAAAATGATTACCACAATGAAACTAATTACAATATCCATCATCCCACATAGTTACTTTTGTGTGTGTGTGTGGTGAGAACACTTGAGATCTACTTTATTTTTTCTTAATGTAAGCATTTATCACTCACTATAAACTTTCCTCTTGGAACTGCTTTTGTTGCATCTCATAAGTTTTGGTATGTTGTGTTTCCATTTTTGTTTGTCTCAAGATATTTTTTATTTGTCACTTTCGACATCTTCTTTGACTCATTGTTTGTTTCGGAGCGTGTTGTTCAGTCTCCATATATTTGTGAATTTTCCATGTTTTCTCCTGTTATTGATTTCTAGTTTCATACCATTGTGGTGGGAAAAGATACATAATATGATTTCAATCAATTTTCTTAAATTTGTTAACTTGTTTTGTGGCCTAACATATTATTTATCCTGGAGAATGTTTCATGTTCACTTGAGAAGAATGTGTATTCTGCTGCTGGCCTGCAAGGTATGTGTTGAGAAATCAGCTGATAGCCTCATGGGGGGTTCTCTTATATGTGATGAGCTTCTTTTCTTTCTCTGCTTTCAAGATTCTGTCTTTATTTTTGACAGTTTTGTAATAATGTGCCTCAGTGAAGTCTTCTTTAGGTTGAACTTGATTAGAGACTTTTGAGCTTCATACACCTGGATGTCTGTATCATTCCCCAGATTTGGGAAGTTTTTGGCCATTATTTCTTTAAAGAAGCTTTCTAACCCTTCCTCTCTCTCCACCATCTGGGACTTCTATAATGTGAACATTGTTTTGCTTGACTGTGCCCCATAAGTTCTATGGGCCTTCTTCAGTCTTTTTCATTCTTTTTTCTTTTTATTCCTCTGACTGCATAATCTCAAATTACCTGTTTTCAAGCTCACTGATTCTTTCTTCTGCTTGATTGAGTCTCCTAGTGAAGCTCTCTATTGCATTTTTTTTTAGTTCAGTCATTATATTCTTCAGCTCCAAAATTTCTGTTTTGTTATTTTTTATGTTTTCTGTCTCTTTGTTGAACTTCTAATTTGTTCTGATATTGCTTTCCTAATTTTGTTAAATTGTTTATCTGTGTTCTCTTGTAGCTCTCTGAGCTTCTTTTCGACAATTATTTTGAATTCTTTGTTGGACAACTTGTGGATCTCTATTTTTTGTGGTCAGTTATTGAAAATGTATTGTTTGCCTTTGGTGGTGTTATTTTCCCAGCTCTTCATGATCTCTGTAGCCTTGCGTGGGTGTTTGCACATTTGAAGGAGCAGTCACCTCTTCTAGACTTTAGGGACTGCCTTTGATAAGGAAAAACCTTCCCTGGTGTGTGGGGCCATGATGGGATGTGCTGCGGCCCTGGGTCTAGTTGTGAAGGGTATGCATAAGTATGGGCGTGAGTGGTGGCTGTGGGTCGGGGGGTGTATAGTGTCTTGTTGGCTCAGGCAGCTGGGGTCCACAACATCGAATCTGCATTCTGACAAATTCTGAGATGATCCAGATACTGCTGTTCCAGGAGCCACACTTCTTGAGAACCACTGCTTCAAGGTATTACTCCTCTGAGGGGTATTTGATTTTCATTCATTCATTCATATACTCAATTTTTACTACAAAGTACTTCACTCTACATTGAAGATTCATTACTGATCAAATACATATGGTTCTTAATTGATAATCAGGCAAAATTTTAAACTTTATAATTATATATATATAATTACAGCTGTTACAGTGTTGTGAAGAGTATTCAGTATGGCTTCTTTGAAGAATGACATTAAGCTAATCTATGGATCTAGTCCTAAGTAGGGCTTGGTCAGATTAGGGAGGAGAGGGGACCTTTTTAGGTCATAGGAAGAATGTCTGTGAAGCTAGGCAAAGCAGCCTCCTGGATCTAAATGATGAATCTTTGTTGGGGATTTGAGAGACTATGGGAGATATTTCAGGTTGGGATACTGCCCAGTCATCATTCCAAGGAGCCAGGTGCTATTCTGATGACTTCTGAGGCTGATTGTTTCTAAAACTGCAGGGAACAGAGCCAGGAGAGAAGGAATTGTCGGTCCTGGTGACCTGATCCATCAGTCCTAATGAAGTGGGCTACACAAGGGAACAGTGGCAAAAGTTATTTTGAGATCCTCCTGTTCTGGGGGAAATCCCAGTGGCATGTTGGCAACTCATCCCAGTTTTTCTCTACTCCAGTTTCTGGGCCTCTGAGAATTGCCAGGAAAAAAAAAAAAAAAGATAGCAAATTGCAAGATCAGATCATTAAAATTTCAGGCTCAGCTCACCTGAGCCTCTGCCCTGGCTCATCACATAAGCCTTGGATGCCAGTTTCTCCTCACATCTCCAATCTCATCTCCTTCCTCTCACCTGTGCCTAGTCCTCCCACGTCATCTGTGGATTCTTCTCCTGTGCCATCTGAAAGTATGTATGTATTTATTTATTTATCGTCTCATAGCTCTTTTTTCTTATTCTCAGATGTCTAAACATAAAATGCTTTGTTTTTGTTTGCCTTCTATTTCCTTTTCTCTTTTTGCCACAATCTATAAACAAGAATACCTTCTACTTCAAAAATATATTTCTACATTTCTTCTCAAGTTTCTTCATCCATTTATTCTATTTATACACATAAAATTTATTTGCAAATAGGAATATCTAATTCAGATCTCCAAGCCTTTGTTTTTACTCTTTGAGCAAATGGAATGGTTTTGACATTGTCAACCACTGTTGGCTCTTTTGGAGGCTGATTTGTTTTCTGCCCCTTCATTATTCCTCATAGATTATCTTATGTCTTAATTTTCTAATATAGCAGTCATATGGAATGTTTTTTAAGGTCGTCTTTAGTTCTGAAATATAATAAATTTGCTCTTCTTCCACATAAATTTTTATTGAATTCCCAGGTTTTAATAAACTAATTGTGATTGTTCTCATAGCATCATCAAAAAAAAAAAAAAAAAAAGAGACACGTCTTTCACTTTACAACTTCTCTTCTCCTTTCAAATTAATTGTACCAGTGCTCTTGGCCAACTTCTTTTTATGTGATTTTCTTCTGGATTCTAAATACCTAAAAATGTGTCCTTTCCTAAAAGTGTATCTTACACACTGATTTTAAATATTTAACTTTGGAGGTTACTTTTATGCCCATCCAGATTTTTCCCAAGGTGGTGGAATCCTTGTGCCATTTTTTTTATGCAGAAAGCATAGCAGGTCCTTAAATAATTTTCTTCTCACACTTCTTTTGGGAGTACATGCGTTTTACACATCTAATCTTGTGCCCTTCCCAATTCATATCCATGCATTCTCTTTCCAATACAGATCTCATGGATCTTCCAGTATTTGACTGATAATCCAAAACTTCATCCAGAAATAAGCTTCCTTGGTTCTGGAGGAGGTGCAAATCCCAGTCCCTAGTCCTCTTGTATCCAGTAAAATTTTCTGTCTCTTTTCTCAAATATGACATTTGCCATTTTCTTTTCTCAAGGTCTGATAGCACTGACAGTTTTGAGTTTTGTTTCCTTGTTTGTATTATTTTTCCAATTTAGGTAATTTTTATTTATTTGGTTAAGATTTTCTTTAACCTCACTCTTTTGACTCCTTGAGTTCTAACTCTTTGCCTTATTGAAACTACGGTGTTATTCCCTTCTCCTGTGTTTGAATTTCATTTATAGTCTGCCCTATTATCTCCATTTTCTATGATATTTTTCTCAATGTTCTTGCCTTTTCTTTCTCCCCCATAAATTTTGAGTGGAGATGCGTCATTATTCTCTGATAACTTGCAATGCATTCATATAATCTTAAATTCTTACTTTTTTTAAAGTGATTTTTAAAAATTAATTAATTAATTTTGGCTGCGTTGGGTCTTCATTGCTGCGCACAGGCTTTCTCTAGTTGCGGCGAGTGGGGGCTGTTCTTCGTTGCAGTGCGCTGGCTTCTCACTGCGGTGGCTTCTCTTGTTGTGGAGCACGGGCTCTAGGCATGCAGGCTTCAGTAGTTGTGGCATGCGGGTTCAGTAGTTGTGGCTTGCGGGCTCTAGAGCACAGGCTCAGTAGTTGTGGCGCACGGGCTTAGTTGCTCTGTGGCATGTGGGATCTTCCTGGACTAGGGATTGAACCCGTGTCCCCTGCATTGGCAGGTGGATTCTTAACCACTGTGCCACCAGGGAAGTCCCTATTACTGCTAATCTTTATGTTGACATGTTTTGATTCATATTTCTTAAATTGTCAAAAACATGAAAAACATAAAGACTTTTGACTTGTCTACATAGACTAAGGAATTTAGCAAATTCTTATTTCTCCTCATCTTTTTAAAAATGCATTCTTGTGTTTGTTATAATATCTGAACTCTTTCATTCAGATTATTTTCAAATCACTATTTAGTATTGCGTGTCTTCTCTTAATTTCTATGTTTGAAATATGTATTTAGTTATGTAGCCATATAATAACAATTATTTTATTTAACCTTTTGTTTAACATGTTCAATGCTAACCATCAAGACTTTTTAATTGTGTGTTCAATATTTTTATTCATCTCGAGAACAAACAGAATATATCTTTAATTTTATCAAAGAAGTTCAGTCAAAATACCTGGGAATCTCTTACTGTTAACTTCTCCTAAGAAAGACCACTTACACAGGAATAGATTTTTCACCTTGAAATCTGTACTAGGTGGAAAGAGCACAGATATTCATCGACATGGAGTTAGTTAACTATATACTGGTCCATCAATACAACAAAATGCTATGATACTATTTTTTTTAGAAAAGAAACAAAAAGCTCTCTATACATAATATGGAAAGATCTCCATTTTATAACACTGATGAAACGAAAACATCATGGCACACTGCACATCCATGTTCAGAGCAGCACTATTCACAATAACTAAGAGGTGGGAGCAACCCAAAAATTCACCCATGGATTAATAGATAAATGAAATGTGGTATATACATACAGTGGAATATTATTCAGCCTTTAAAGGAAGGAAATTCTTCTATGCTGCAACATAGATGAATCTTGATGATATTAGCTAGTCACAAGATGACACTGTATGATTCTACTTATATGAGGTATCTAAGGTAGTCAACTTCATATAAACAGAAAGTAGAATGGTAGTTGCCTGGCACTGGGGGGTGAAGAGAGTGGGGAGTTATTTAATGGGTATAGAGTTCAGTTTTGGAAGGTGAAAAAATTCTGGAGATTGGTTCCACAATAATGTAAATTTTACCTAACACTACTAAACTGTACACTTAGAAATGGTTAAGATGGTAAATGTCATGTCATGCGTTTTTTACCACTATATAAAGATCATGGTACAGGGTATGAAAACTTCAAGGTAAAAAAAAATGGGTTCAAAACATAGATATATTTGTAATTACTTGAATATGCACAAAGAGTATAACATTCAAAGGAATATATCAATAGTAGTTATAAGTGGGTAGAAGTTTAGAACACGCAGATGTGTGCATCAGCATTGGGAGGGAGATTTTTCACTGGATAGTTGTTTTTATATTCTATTTTTTTTAATCATGAGAATGTATTACTAATTCATTAAAAATATAACGAACAAACCTAAACAGTGAGTAGATAGTGTTGGTGTTTATGTTCCCCCAAATCCATCTCCTACTTCATAGTAAGAGAAGTTACGTGCCTGATAGGAGGTAATGCTTCTTGAAGCCTCCATTCCCAGGGCCCAAAATGTTTCTTTTTACTGATAAAACCTGTGAACTGACTGTAGTAAGCACAGTAATGACTCCCTTCCTCCTGCAAAGATGTCCTCATCCTACTCTCTGGAACCTGTGACTTTCCATGGCAAGGGGGAATTAAGTTGTGGATGGAATTAAGGTACTCATCAGCTGACTTAAGATAAGGGGTTATTCTGGATTATCCAGTGGGCTTAATATCATCATAAGGGCTTCTTAAAAGGGGAAGAGAGGGAGTCAGAGAGACGTGATGTGAGACTCTAGCTGCTGTTGCTGGCCTCGAAGATGGAAGAAGGAGGCCACAATCCAAAGAGTGTGGGAGGCCTCCAGAAGCTGGAAAAGGTGAGAAAATGGATTCTACTCTAGAGTTTCCAGAAGGAACAAAGACCTGCCAACACCTTGATTTTAGCCCAACGAGACCTGGGTAGGACTTCTGATAAGTCCTTCTGTATCTTACTTCTGTAAGATAATAAATTTGTATTTGTTTTTGAAGTTTGAACTTCTAAAAATTAACTAATTATTGAAGTATAGTTGATTTACAATGTTGTGTTAGTTTCAGGTGTAGAGCAAAGTGATTCAGAGATAAATCTATTCTTTTTCAGATTCTTTTCCCATATAGGTTATTACAAAATACTGAGTATAGCTCCCTGTGCTAAACCGTAGTTCCTTGTTTGTCTATTTTATATATAGTAGTGTGTATATGTTACTTTTAAGCCACTACGTCTGTAGTCTTTTGTTACAGCACTCATAGGATACAGTGACTATGGAGTGGGCTGAGGAAACAAAATAATCCAACTCCAACTAGTCTCTCTAAAAACCTAAGTGTTTATTCATTTTATGAATTAAATTTTGATAAAGATGAATAAGAAGAAAACCCCACAGATATTGGCACATCATCATCTATTCTTTAATGTAGGAAAGAAGACTGAAATCAGAGTGAATCTCTTCCTTTAAAAGTAACATATTTGGGCTTCCCTGGTGGCGCAGTGGTTGAGAATCTGCCTGCCAATGCAGGGGACACGGGTTCGAGCCCTGGTCTGGGAAGATCCCACGTGCCGCGGAGCAACTAGGCCCGTGAGCCACAATTACTGAGCCTGCGCGTCTGGAGCCTGTGCTCCGCAACAAGAGAGGCGGCAATAATGAGAGGCCTGCGCACCACGATGAAGAGTGGCCCCAACTTGCTGCAACTAGAGAAAGCCCTCACACAGAAACGAAGACCCAACACAGCCATAAATAAATAAATAAATAAATAAATAAAAATTTTTTAAAAAGAAGTGCTATTTCTTAAAAAAAAAAAAAAGTAACATATTTTTCTATTTTTCTAATTGTGTGATTTTTCCCTCTCCCTTAATCCTTGAAAAAAAAAAAATCTGTCATTACCCAATCAGCAAATAGAAAATACAAAAGAACAAAAAATCACTCTTGAAATTAAACACTAATCAGGACATGCCTAGGTGGGATCTTTTTTTGCACTGAGGTATTTTACAGTTTTTCCTTGGTGTCATCAAGCACAATGCTTTAATTCTGAAAACCACATCAAGTAGGAATGATCAGTATCCCCATTTTACTGATGATAAACCCAAAGCTTAAAACAGTTGAGTAATTTTTCCTAGCTAATCAGTTTTGAACCCACGTCTGTTGACTCAAGGGCCCACGTTCTTAAGCACCAAAGTTCCCTGCTCTCATGTCCTACTTCCATTCCTCCTGGCTGTTCTCCAGAAGCATTGCCCTTTATATCTTGCTTCTGTGGCCCCTGGCCTCTCCCTATGATATATTTCTCATCCACAGACTTTATCATGTTATCTTTTCCCCTCACATTTGGTCTTTCAAATCATTGATCCCTATTTTTCTAATATTACCTCTACTCTTTACTACTTTCAACATAGATTTTAGTATACTATTGTACTTTTAGTGTCCTTGTGTGTGTGTGCAAGTTTGGCTTTTTTTGAGGCTGATCGTTTAAAATAATTCTATACTGACACTTATTTGCTCTTTAATCTCTTGATTCATAGAAACACATAGGAAAATACAAAGTGAAAACACAAAGTAAAAACACAAAGTAAATGCTTTCTAATTTTTTTCCTCTGTTTTCTATGACAGATTCCCCTCCCCTCTTCAAATCTATGGCATCTTTTCACTTCTCTTGGGTTCCACATTCCACAGAAGAGAAGATAGCTCTATAAGTACAAAATGTTAAGAACTAACCGTTCCCCCACCTTCCACGTGGAAACTGGTGGCATCCCTCTGGTGGATCTTTACTTGGAGGGACCATCCAGTGCTGATTCTGACCAACGTGATCTAATGCAGCTTTCCTGAACTAAGGAAGCATTGTTTACTGCTTCCTGCTCTTCTGGTTCAGTGCAAAGCAATTTGTCTTTTCATATTAGAAGTTGTTTGAAATTTTTCTCTGGAATTTTCTCGAAAAGTTAAGCAGAAGCATGAAAAATACAATCCCCAGAGTGCATTAATCCCTGAAGCTTCCTGTTTATATCCCTTCTTGAAGCCTCCTTCACATGCTACAATGTCATTGATCACCTGTCTGCTTTTACCATTGCCTAAATGCCCAATAGGACATCTTTAGGGACATGGGGAAAGAGGGAGTGATGAAGTTTCTAAAAGTGGATGCACATTGTGTGTGCATGCTTTACTCTGTTTGTCTTAGCACTTACGTCTTTGAGGTAAGGATCCATGTAGGACAAAGTGCATGTGTAGGAGTCTCTTACTCCCTCTCCTCCCCTCCACTCCTCTCTCCTGAAGGAACCTACTGTTATGACTCACAGGGTACAGCATTCTCTTGCCACTGTTATTTTTCTCACCTGACCTCCTCTGGGCTTTGTCTAGTAGAAATTCTTTCCAGAGTATCAAATTGTTGATATTCATTTTTGCTTTTCAGTGCTGTTGCAACTTTGCAACTCACTGTAACCTTTCATTGTTATTGCAGTGGGAAAGGTGAGAAGAGTGAATGCGTACCACTCCCATAACCCAGAAGTCAGCTCCAGGAAGACATCTTTGCTACCTAAGTGCTTCTTGTTTTCATCCTCAGCAGGAGCCATCATCTCTGCATGCTACTTTTCCATCCCTAGCGACTTGCTCTATTTTCTTTTGTCTTCCTCTTCTTTACTTCCTTTCCATTTCTTTCTGAAGCCCACGTAGGCTCTGTCCTCTTACAGCACGAAAGATTTTCTGTGTTCAGGTGGCAACTCTGTTCTGTTATCTATCGCTTGTCATCTTTAATTGCAGGCCTTTGAAACTGGCACTGGTTGCCTGTCTCTCATTCAGGACCTTGAGCACTTTGCTTGTATGTAGCCCCCTTTCATCCCAAAGGATGCATGCGATGTTCTTCCCAGGAGGCCCTGCTGTGCCCTTTCCTCCATCCGAACATGCTTTCCCAACTGTAGGTTATACTCAGATGATTTATTGAGCCTCATCTGTAACATATCTTTGATTCCCATATACTCACTGAGAACCCTCTGTGTCCCTACATGAAAAGCACTTGGCAGGTAGTTAACCTTATCTTCCTTCGCCCCAGTTCTATTTCATGCCTGTGTCAGCGAAACCAACTCCTAAACTGTCTGCTCCTTTTGCTGAAATCATCCATATGTCACAATTTCTTCTTAACAAGTCACAGAATCATTGATCCTTAGGGTTGAAAAGGATCTTAAAAGTAATTTAGTTATATATAATGACATTGGGATAACATGACATAAAATTAAGCAGTCATGATGTGAAATTAAATATACAATATGACCTTGTGTGTGTGTATGTGTGGTGTACATGTGTGTGTGTGTGTGTCCTGAAAAATGTAGACATCACAATGTTAACTGGGTTGTCTCTGGGTGTAGGATTACTGGTGCTTTTAGTCTTCTTTCCTACACTTATTCACATTTTCTTTAATAAGTAATACCAGATTATAGGAAACACTGGAGAATCACATTTAAAATTCCAAGGGGAAAATTTTTCAGCCTAGAATTCTATACCAATCCAATTAATTATCAATAGCATGCTGAAATGCAGACATGTGAGACATGAAACTACTAAAAAATGTATCTTCAACTTGTCCTTTTAGGAAGCTCAGTGAAAATGATTTATTACAAAACAAGGGAATAAGCCAGTGAAGCAGAAGACATGGGATGTAGGAAACAAAAAACCCAAACCAAAAAATCTTTGAAGAAATAACTAGGAAAGTGGACATGAAAACAGTCATGGAAAGAAATCACCTTAGAAAGGAGAAGAGGCTGAAAGGGAGAGCTTGTTTTGTTTTGTTTTTTCCTTTGGGAGAAATAATTAAGAAGAAATTAGCCCTGATACGCCCCTAGATGTCATTTTCAATGTATAGTGTTATTCACACATTCACTCACGCAGCACCTATTTACTAAGGACATATTATTTGCCATTGCTATGCTAAGCGCTGCTTAGAATAGAGAACCAAAAAATCATCTTTTTCTATGTAGCATAAGAAAACAATGGTTATTATCTCCTTTAATTTCCCCTGACAGCCCCATTTTATAAATGAAATCTTCTCTCCTTGTAATAAATAAGGATGTCAAGTTCAGGGGGTTTGCATAACTTGCTCAAGGTTGCCAATTAACAAGTGCCTGGGCTGACATTCAAACAAGGACTTAAAGCCTGTGTTGTCTTTCCTCTGTTCAAAGTAAAGGTTTTTTTTTTTCTTTTTCTTCAGGGGGAAAAGAAGTCTCTGCTAGGAAATCCGCTTTCTTAGAATTGTATACTTAGCAAAAATGGTGAGGAAAAGAATTTTGAAATCTCTCCTGGCTGGCCATTTTGCAGATGATGTGTCTGGATAAATCTGCACCTGATCGTCTATGACAACCCGCTCCTGTACAGATGGACGCCCAGCAGACGATGCTGCAGCTCGCAGCCTGAATTACTGCCGCACTTCGCAGAATGTCTGCTCAGCGTAACCGCAAATGGAAAATAAACTTGTAAACCATCGTCAGTGATGTAGCTCAAAGACTGGACGTGCTGAAGTGTCTTTAAAGTTGTTGTTCATTACAGAATGCCCTTTTTCAATGGGCAGAATTCATTTTCTCCTCCTTAAGTGTGCTCAGTGAGGGGAAAACAGATTGTGAAAGGAAGATGAAGGTCTGATTTCCTGGTGCCCTGTGTGAAATACATCCTCTCCTTCAAAGCGAGGATCATTCTCTTCCTTCTCCTCACCCTGTGACCTCACCCCACTCCACAAAATTCCTTCTCCAACAGTCTGTCACTCTCAGGCAAGCTGCTCCAAGGTACCCAAACTCTGTGTCCAGCTGCGAGAGATCTGCTGGGTGTGGACAGGTGTACAGCCTCTCTGATGTTAGGTTTGATACAAGCCCTCAACTAACCTCAGGTTTGGTTAGCACAGTGGTTTCAGGTTTCAACTCTGCAAACCAGGACTTCCTTGGTTCTAATCCCAGCTCTATCTCCACTGAGTTCTGTGACTCTGAACAAGCTATGTAATTTCTCTGTGCCTTGACTTTCTCTAAAGTAAGAATGATAACAATAGCCCTTTCTTTGTAGGATTTTAATGGGCACTAAGTGAGGTCATGTATGGAAAGCACTATTGGCAAAGCATGTGGGTGATTTGGGGTTTTACCAACTTTCTTTTCACCTGTCTTCTTAGCCTCAAAATAATTTGTCCCAGGATTACAAACAAAAGATTCCCACAGTATGATCTGTCTCCATGTAACTGACTCTGGATTCGATAAGCAGTTTTCATTCCCAGTCTCTTCTCCCTGATCAGACACTGTGTCCTCTGTAGAAATGCACTCAGCTCTGATGCCTCACATCTGCAGTTCCATGACTTTGCTGGTGCTAAATCCTTAGACTCCAGACATTTCTTTCCTGCCCAAGAGTGAGCGCCTTTCTCTTTCTACAGCTGTTCCTCCCCTGGCACCTCACAAAACCTGCTAACTTGGAAATCTGTGTCAGGATTCCGGTGAAAATTTAATTGGTAACTTTCTCAAAGTTATACATTATTATGAGGTTCTTAATGGCCAAACAAGGTTTCCAAAAGGGAAATACTTCCCCTCAAACCCAGAAAATGCAACTAGTGCTCTACGTCAGCTGTCCGGGCTACTGTATCTCCAGTCCTGAGCACAAAAGACAATTCCCCCACTTACCAAACCTCCTCCATGCACGTCCAGGGCAAGCCTGAGTCCCCTGCGGTTCACTAATCAGGGATAAGGAAACAAGCCTGTGTCCAGCCTGCTTTTAACCTTCAAGGACGCTGAAAACCAAAACCAACAAAACCTGTGAAGGAAAAGAAAGCCTACCTTTTCCTTAAAGATTGGGGCAACCCCAGGATCTATCCTAGGTCTGTCTCTATCTTCCTCCATTTCTCTTTCCTCTCCCCCTCTCTCCTCACTTTACACACATCCACGGCTTAATAACCATCTCTAAATGTGTAGACCTCTGGGAGAGGGGTAGCCCCACCCTCTCCATCCTCTCCAAGGAGGAGGAATGCTCATCTGACGACTGGTGCCCTTTCGAGAGTAAGCAGAATCACTGCGTCTTGAAAGACCAGTTCATGGGGTGCCTCTTTCATTGGTTTCTTCCTTTCTCCTGGCTTGACTATTAAAGACTAATTCGCAATCACTCATGAGGGGGGGCTCTGGCACCTTGCTCCGTCTCTGCTGTCTGTGCAGCTGCCCTGCTCAGCTGCTCCAGGGCCTGCTGTTTCCAAGTAGACCTGGCCACCCCCTGCTGCTCTTGTTGATTTTCCCTGGACTTCCGTCTTTCTCTTCACCATGGTTGAATGGGGTAGAGATTCAGCCATCACCCCTTTCTCTCTCAGCCTCTCTCTCCCTCTCCTTTTTCTCGTTCTGCCACATGGCAGCTGAGCTATAGCAGCTGCTGTAGTTGGGGCCTTGTTTGGTTAAGCAACAGGACTTGGGAACTAAGTCCTTTCTAAAACAAATTTTTTTGGGTTTTTTTTGAATTTTATTTTATTTATTTTTTATACAGCAGGTTCTTGTTAGTCATCCATTTTATACACATCAGTGAATACATGTCAATCCCAATTGCCCAGTTCATCACACCACCACCACCACCACCCGCCGCTTTCGCCCCTTGGTGTCCATACGTTTGTTCTCTACATCTGTGTCTCTATTTCTGCCCTGCAAACCGGTTCATCTGTAGCACCTTTCTAGGTTCCACATACATGTGTTAATATACGATATTTGTTTTTCTCTTTCTGACATACTTCACTCTGTATGACAGTCTCTAGATCCATCCACGTCTCAACAAATGACCCAATTTCATTCCTTTTTATGGCTGAGTAATATTCCATTGTATACATGTACCACGACTTCTTTACCCAGTCGTCTGTCAATAGGTATTTAGGTTGCTTCCATGACCTGGCTATTGTAAATAGTGCTGCAATGAAAATTGGGGTGCATGTGTCTTTTCGAATTATGGTTTTCTCAGGGTATATGCCCAGTAGTGGGATTGCTGGGTCGTATGGTAGTTCTATTTTTAGTTTTTTAAGGAACCTCCATACTGTTCTCCACAGTGGCTGCATCAATTTACATTCCCACCAACAGTGCAAGAGGGTTCCCTTTTCTCCACACCCTCTCCATCATTTGTTGTTTGTAGATTTTCTGATGATGCCCATTCTAACTGGTGTGAGGTGATACCTCATTGCAGTTTTGATTTGCATTTCTCTAATAATTAGTGATGTTGAGCAGCTTTTCATGTGCTTCTTGGCCATCTGTATGTCTTCTTTGGAGAAATGTCTATTTAGGTCTTCTGCTCATTTTTGGATTGGGTTGTTTGTTTCTTTAATATTGAGCTGCATGAGCTGTTTATATATTTTGGAAATCAATCCTTTGTCCGTTGATTCGGTGGCAAATATTTTCTCCCATTCTGAGGGTTGTCTTTTTGTTTTGTTTATGGTTTCCTTTGCTGTGCAAAAGCTTTTAAGTTTCATTAGGTCCCATTTGTTTATTTTTGTGTTTATTTCCATTACTCTAGGAGGTGGATCAAAAAAGATCTTGCTGTGATTTATGTCAAAGAGTGTTCTTCCTGTGTTTTCCTCTAAAGAATTTTATCGTGTCCGGTCTAACATTTAGGTCTCTAATCCATTTTGAGTTTATTTTTGTGTATGGTGTTAGGGAGTGTTCTAGTTTCATTCTTCTACATGTAGCCGTCCAGTTTTCCCAACACCACTTATTGAAGAGACTGTCTTTTCTCCATTGTGTGTCCTTGCCTCCTTTGTCATAGATTAGTTGACCATAGGTGCATGGGTTTATCTCTGGACTTTCTATCTTGTTCCATTGATCTATATTTCTGTTTTTGTGCCAGTACCATATTGTCTTGATTACTGTAGCTTTGTAGTATAGTCTGAAGTCAGGGAGTCTGATTCCTCCAGCTCCGCTTTTTTCCCTCAAGACTGCTTTGGCTATTCGGGGTCTTTTGTGTCTCCATACAAATTTTAAGACTTTTTGTTCTAGTTCTGTAAAAAATGCCATTGGTAGTTTGATAGGGATTGCACTGAATCTGTAGATTGCTTTGGGTAGTATAGTCATTTTCACAATATTGATTCTTCCAATCCAAGAACATGGTATATCTCTCCATCTGTTGGTATCATCTTTAGTTTCTTTTATCAGTGTCTTATAGTTTTCTGCATACAGGTCTTTTGTCTCCCTAGGTAGGTTTATTCCTAGGTATTTTATTCTTTTTGTTGCAATGGCAAATGGGAGTGTTTCCTTAATTTCTCTTTCAGATTTTTCATCATTAGTGTATAGGAATGCAAGCGATTTCTGTGCATTAATTTTGTATCCTGAAACTTTATCAAATTTATCGATTAGCTCTAGTAGTTTTCTGGTGGCATCTTCAGGATTCTCTATGTATAGTATCATGTCATCTGCAAACAGTGACAGCTTTACTTCTTCTTTTCCAATTTGTATTCCTTTTATTTCTTTTTCTTCTCTGATTGCCTTGGCTAGGACTTCCAAAACTATGTTGAATAATAGTGGTGAGAGTGGGCGTCCTTGTCTCGTTCCTGATCTTAGAGGAAATGCTTTCAGTTTTTCACCATTGAGAATGATGTTTGCTGTGGGTTTGTTGTATATGGCCTTTATGATGTTGAGGTAGGTTCCCTCTATGCCCACTTTCTGGAGAGTTTTTTATCATAAATGGGTGTTGAATTTTGTCAAAAGCTTTTTCTGCATCTATTGAGATGATCATATGGTTTTTCTTCTTCAATTTGTTAATATGGTATATCACATTGATTGGTTTGCCTATATTGAAGAATCCTTGCATCCCTGGGATAAATCCCACTTGATCATGGTGTATGATCCTTTTAATGTGTTCTTGGATTCTGTTTGCTAGTATTTAGTTGAGGCTTTTTGCATCTATATTCATCAGTGATATTGGTCTGTAATTCTCTTTTTTTGTAGTATCTTTGTCTGGTTTTGGTATCAGGGTGATGGTGGCCTCATAGAATGAGTTTGGGAGTGTTCCTTCCTCTGCAATTTTTTGGAAGAGTTTGAGAAGGATGGGTGTTAGCTCTTCTCTAAATGTTTGAAAGAATTCACTTGTGAAGCCATCTGGTCCTGGACTTTTGTTTGTTGGAAGATTTTTAATCACAGTTTCAATTTCATAACTTGTGATTGGTCTGTTCATATTTTCCATTTCTTCCTGGTTCAGTCTTGGAAGGTTATACCTTTCTAAGAATTTGTCCATTTCTTCCAGGTTGTGCATTTTATTGGCATAGAGCTGCTTGTAGTAGTCTCTTAGGATGCTTTGTATTTCTGCAGTGTCTGTTGTAACTTCTCCTTTTTCATTTCTAATGTTATTGATTTGAGTCCTCTCCCTCTTTTTCTTGATGAGTCTGGCTAATGGTTTATCAATTTTGTATATCTTCTCAAAGAACTAGCTTTTAGTTTTATTGATCTTTGCTATTGTTTCTTTGTTTCTATTTCATTTATTTGTGATCTGATCTTTATGATTTCTTTCCTTCTGCTAACTTTTGGTTTTGTTTGTTCTTCTTTCTCTAGTTCCTTTAGGTGTAACGTTAGATGGTTTATTTGAGATTCTTCTTGTTTCTTGAGGTAGGCTTGTATAGCTATAAACTTCCCTCTTAGAACTGCTTTTGCTGCATCCCATAGGTTTTGGATCATCGTGTTTTCATTGTCATTTGTCTCTAGGTATGTTTTGATTTCTTTAGTGATCTCTTGGTTATTTAGTAACGTATTATTTAGCCTCCATGTGTTTGTGTTTTTTACGTTTTTTCCCCTGTAGTTCATTTCTAATCTCATAGCGTTGTGGTCAGAAAAGTAGCTTGATATGATTTCAATTTTCTTACATTTTCTGAGGCTTGATTTATGACACAAGATGTGATCTATCCTGGAGAATGTTCCATGCGCACTTGAGAAGAAAGTGTAATCTGCGGTTTTTGGATGGAATGTCCTATAAATATCAATTAAATCTATCTGGTCTATTGTGTCATTTAGAGCTTGTGTTTCCTTATTAATTTTCTGTTTGGATGATCTGCCGATTGGTGTAAGTGAGGTGTTAAAGTCCCCCACTATTATTGTGTTACGGTCGATTTCCTCTTTTATAGCTGTTAGCAGTTGCCTTGTGTATTGAGGTGCTCCTATGTTGGGTGCATATATATTTATAATTGTTATATCTTCTTCTTGGATTGATCCCCTGATCATTATGTAGCGTCCTTCCTTGTCTCTTGTAACATTCTTTATTTTAAAGTGTATTTTATCTGATATGAGTATTGCTACTCCAGGTTTCTTTTGATTTCCATTTGCATGGAATATCCTTTCCATCCCCTCACTTTCAGTCTGTATGTGTCCCTAGGTCTGAAGTGGGTCTCTTGTAGATAGCATATATACGGGTCTTGTTTTTGTATCCATTCAGCGAGCCTCTGTCTTTTGGTTGGAGCATTTAATCCATTCACGTTTAAGGTAATTATCGATATGTATGTTCCTATTACCATTTTCTTAATTGTTTTGGGTTTGTTATTGTAGGTCCTTTTCTTCTCTTGTGTTTCCCACTTAGAGAAGTTCCTTTAGCATTTGTTGTAGAGCTGGTTTGGTGGTGCTGAATTCTCTTAGCTTTTGCTTGTCTGTAAAGCTTTTGATTTCTCCATCGAATCTGAATGAGATCCTTGCCGGGTACAGTAATCTTGGTTGTAGTTCTTCCCTTTCATCACTTTAAGTATATTATGCCACTCCCCTCTGTCTTGTAGAGTTTCTGCTGAGAAATCAGCTGTTAACCTTATGGGACTTCCCTTGTATGTTATTTGTCATTTTTCCCTGCTGCTTTCAATAATTTTTCTTTGTCTTTAATTTTTGCCAATTTGATTACTATATGTCTCAGCGTGTTTCTCCTTGGGTTTAGCCTGTATGGGACTCTCTGCACTTGCTGTACTTGGGTGGCTATTTTCTTTTCCATGTTAGGGAAATTTTTGACTATAATCTCTTCAAATATTTTCTCGGGTCCTTTCTCTCTCTCTTCTCCTTCTGGGACCTGTATAATGCAAATGTTGTTGCGTTTAATGTTGTCCCAGAGGTCTCTTAGGCTGTCTTCATTTCTTTTCATTCTTTTTTCTTTATTCTGTTCTGCAGCAGTGAATTCCACCATTCTGTCTTCCAGGTCACTTATCCGTTCTTCTGCCTTAGGTATTCTGCTATTGATTCCTTCTAGTGTAGTTTTCATTTCAGTTATTGTATTGGTCATCTCTGTTTGTTTGTTGTTTAATTCTTCTAGGTCTTTGTTAAACATTTCTTGCATCTTCTCGATCTTTGCCTCCATTCTTTTTCCGAGGTCCTGGATCATCTTCACTATCATTATTCTGAATACTTTTTCTGGAAGGTTGCCTATCTCCACTTCATTTAGTTTTTTTTCTGGGGTTTTATCTTGTTCCTTCATCTGGTACACAGCCCTCTGCCTTTTCATCTTGTCTGTCTTTCTGTCAATGTGGTTTTTGTTCCACAGGCTGCAGGATTGTAGTTCTTCTTGCTTCTGCTGTCTGCCCTCTGGTGAAAGAGGCTATCTATGAGGCTTGTGGAAGTGTCTTGATGGGAGGGACTGGTGGTGGGTAGACCTGGCTGTTGCTCTGGTGGGCAGAGCTCAGTAAAACTTTAATCCACTTGACTGCTGATGGGTGGGGCTGGGTTCCCTCCCTGTTGGTGGTTTCGCCTGAGGGGACCCAACACTGGAGCCTACCCGGGCTCTTTGGTGGGGCTAATGGCTGACTCTGGGAGGGCTCACGCCAAGGAGTACTTCCCAGAACTTCTGTTGCCAGTGTCCTTGTCCTCACGGTGATACAGAGCCACCTCCCCCCCCCCCCCCGCAGGAGACCCTCCAACACTAGCAGGTAGGTCTGATTCAGTCTCCTATGCTGTCACTTCTCCTTCCCCTGGGTCCCGATGCACACACTATTTGTGTGTGCCCTCCAAGAGTGGAGTCTCTGTTTCCCCCAGTCCTGCTGAAGTCCTGCAATCAAATCCCGCTAGCCTTCAAAGTCTGATTCTCTTGGAATTCTTCCTCCCGTTGTCGGACCCCCAGGTTGGGGAGCCTGACGTGGTTCTCAGAGCCTTCACTCCAGTGGGTTGACTTCTGTGGTATAAGTGTTCTCCAGTTTGTGAGTCACCCACCCAGCAGTTACGGGATTTGATTTTATTGTGATTGCGCCCCTCCTACTGTCTCATTGCGGCTTCTCCTTTGTCTTTGGATGTGGGGTATCTTTTTTGGTGAGTTCCAGTGTCTTTCTGTCCATGATTGTTCAGCAATTAGCTGTGATTCCGGTGTTCTCGCAGGAGGGAGTGAGAGCACGTCCTTCTACTCAGCCTTCTTGAACCAATCTCCTGTTCTTTTTTTTTTAAGTTTGATTTTCAAATGTAATTTTTACTGCTTTTTCTCTCTCCCTCTGGATCTGATGGATGTTTTCTAGTTGTATCTTGCATGAAACAAAGGGAAAATTATTAGCTTAGAAGAATAAGGTTGTAGTGGAAACCTCTGTTGTTTTTACTTCCTGGCACCCATTCACTGTTCTCCTGGAAACAGTTATCCAGTTTATCTCTGGGAAGCTACCCTCTTTCCCACCGTCCACTTATATTTGTTGGGTGGAGCTCCCACCCCCTGGAGCAAGTGGCTCAGGCCTGGGCGATCACAGCATTGTACCACTCTGGCCACAGTGTTTGTTTCAGGGAGAAGAAACCAACGAGACAATTTCTGAGACTGTTAGGAAAAGGCTCTTTTCCACTGGACCTGAGATGGGAAGATGTTAGGTTGGAACTTCTGGTGGCCATCATCAGTCACAAGGGGACAGCCTGCCTGAGAATGGAGCCAATACACAGGGGTGTGTTACGATATGGATGGAAAGATACCTGGGGACTGAGCTACAGGACAAAGCATCCCTGAAGCCAGCCCCACCCTTGAACTTCTCATTTACAACACAATAAATTCTTTCTTCTTAAACCAGTTTGGATGAGATTATTGATCACTTAACCTGGGGAAAATGCCAATTAAAGAAGGGGGGTTCAATTCCAGGCTCTCCGATTCAGTTTACCACAGTTTTCATCATTCAGATTTGGGGCTCATACCCACATTAATCATAAGATGGTGCTGTGACTTTCTTCAGCTGTTGTTCCTTGCGCTTTCATCTTCCCTAGGTAATGTTAACGGGGCAGGGTTTGAGTGTTCCTGGATTCCCTGGTGACAGTATCTTCTGGACACAACCAAAATGACATTCCAATTTGGTAATTCATAGATTCATTTTTTTTTCAGACCAGACTTTTAGCTCTTACATTAAGATCTATGATTCATTTTGAATTAATTTTTGTGTGTGGTGTGAGGTATCAGTGAGGTAAAATCATTTTTGTTGCCTGAGGATATCTTACTGTTGCAGATCATTTTTTAAAAAGATTATTCTTTCCCTATTGAATTGTCTTGGCACCTTTTTTGAACATCATTGGACCATAAATGTAAGAATTTATTTCTGAACCCTCAATTCTATTCCATTGATCTATATTTCTATCCTTACACAGGTACCCCACCATCTTGATTTACTTTGTAGTAAGTTTTGGAATTGGGTGATGTAAATCTTTCAGGTTTTTCCTGTTTTTTTTCCCTTCAAAACTGCCTTGGCTATTCTGGGTTCTTTGCATTTCCATGTAAATCTTAGGATCAGGTTGTCAATTGAAAAAAAAAAAAAAACCTGCCAGGATTTTGAATATTGAATCTTCTAATCCATGTACATGGAATGCCTCTCTGTTTTTAAAGATCTTCTTGATGTATCTCAGTAATTCATTGTAGTTCTCAGTATACAGATCTTGTACTACTTTTGTTAAATTTATTCCCAAGTATTCTTTAAAAAAAAATTTTTTTTTGATGTGGACGAGTTTTAAAGTCTTTATTGAATTTGTTACAATATTGCTTCTGTTTTATGTTTTGGTTTTTTGGCCCTGAGGCATGTGGGATCTTAGCTCCCTGACCAGGGATCGAATCCACACCCACTGCATTGGAAGGTGAAGTCTTAACCACTGGACCGCCAGGGAAGTCCCCAAAGTACTCTTTTTGATGCTATTGTAAATGAATTGTTTTCTTAATTCCATTTTTGAATTGTTCAAACCTTATATCTTTTAAAGTAATTAAGAGAAGGACAAATATTTGTACAGGCTGTTAGTAGTTTTCATTTCTTTCTGTAGAACCTCCTTAACATCTGGTAACATTTCCTGTCCTTGAGAAGGACTCGAGTATTCTTGTAAGGCAAGACTGCCAGCAATGTAGCTCAGTTTTTATTCATCTAGGCATGTTTTTATTTCATCTTTATTTTTGAAGGATAGTTTTGCTAGATATAGATATATTCACTGACTTTTTTAAAAGAATTTTGAACGTCATTGCACTGCCTTTTGGTCTCCACTGTTTCAGATGAGAAGTCAGCTATTAATAATAGTGTTGTTCCAAAATCTCTCCATTAACGTCCTGCATTGTCTCTGGTCACACTATCCTCCCCAACCGGAACTGCAACTTCAGGCTAGAAGAGCAACTAACTTAACTTAGCAGAGTTGCTGATTACCAATACTGCTACTTTTATAATAGCCTGGTGAAACATGGATTTTCACTTTCTACTCCAAATCAAGCGAGTCCCCTCCAGCAACAAAGCTCTTGCTTTTCATGGCTAGCCTCACCCTGGCAAAATTACCACACTGACTGAACTATCCCAGGAAAGAACGCCACAGATTCCCTCTGTTCTTGTGTAGAGCGCTAGCAGCTTTTTGTGAATCAATATTCCTCAATTTGTTGTTTGCCTTTAGTCAATTTCCAGAACCCTGAAATGGATGTTTATGAGAATTTGATTGAGCTTTATAGTTGTTTTTTGAGAAAAGGATTTTCCAACCTCTTCACTCTACCATAAGCACTGGTTGGGTGATTTGAACTGCTATAATTTTACCCACTTATGAATATATTCATATCCTTAATTTTCTTTGACCATTTTGAATAGGAAATATCTGTTGGTCAAAATCATTCCTTTGTAATTGTATAAAGGCTTTAAAATTTTGGTAACTCCCTAATAATCCATTTGTCATAAAACACTCACCATGCTCAATAGCAAATTGTCTGTTTAATTATCGTTAACGCTCTCTAAACTGTAAGCTTCATTATGGTAGGGACTATGTCTCTTTTGTTCACTAGCTATATTCCTAGGACCCAGCACAATCTGATATATTAGGAGTTGCTTAGACTTACTTTTAAATATTTGCTAAGTAAACAAGTAGATTTCCCCAACCCTGTTCCTCGTCTCACATGGGTGAGGCTGTGCTGAGGTAATAGGGAAGAGCCTAGGAAATGTAAAAAGCATTTTAACTAGAATTCTATGGTTAAATAATTAGTCACTAGGGGTCTTCTTTACTTAGGAAAACAGTGCTTTGCTCTCAAAATGAGTGATCGTTTAACTCATTAGAGCTTTATTCTGTGAACCCTCAATGTATCTGAAGGCACTTAGCCTGTAGTTATAGTTTTAGGAAGACAGTGCAATAGAATGGAAAAACTAGGACTGGGAATTTTGATTCGCCTCTGTCAATAGCTGATTGACAGATACCTGATAACTGATTGAATAACTGATTGAATATCATTCTCTCTGGGCCTCCATTTTCTCATTTAAAATTGGTTTGCAAACATGGCCAAGCAGAAGAATCATCGATCAATGTCGTCCCATTGTTAGAATCCTTGGAGTTGAGGTGTGATCACCTGTACTATTAAAAGCTCCAGTGGTAAGTTTTTTGTAATCAGCTAGACTGGCAAATGGATGGCATTTGAGACTCGCTGGACTAGATGATCTCAACGGCCCCTTTCAGTCCTGAACTTACTCGCTTCCATTCCTCTCAACAAAAGTGAAACTCTCTTTGGGTTATGCACCCAGGGTCACCCCAAACCTCTGTGTGGGAGAGTAAGTCTTTGAAGATGGAATTTATTTAGGCCAAAGAAAAGACAGCTTCTGGCTTGTTTCTGTGTAGTCACACAAAACGTGGGTGCATGTGAAACGGGAATTGGGGAAAGGAAACTTACACCTCTTTTGGCTGACTGACAATTGATATAGGAGGAGAACTGCTAATTATCTAATAAACGAAGCTGGCAGGGTATTTTGATCACTTTATTCTTTCTGAACCTGCAAGTGAGCATCTGCTACTGTCTCTTTCATTTCCCAACTTTTAGAAAAGCAGCCTTTCCCAGCATGAGCTTATTTCAAAATAAACTGAATAAGGCTTTGCATGTAAACAGGGTGTGCCGGGTACTGTGAACAGGACTCTTCTTAACCAATTCCACAGTCTATTTTCCTGGGAATAGAATAAAATAAACTTTGAGGAAAGTGTGGCAGATAGCTGCTTAGACCAGGTAAATGTTCCTGCTTAAACACAGGCGTTTGATTCCTTTTTGTCTGTGAGAAATAAAGACCCACCTAGGTCCCTAAGAGGGAAGCTGAAATCAATGTGAGGATCTGAAGATGCTGGTGCTCTCTGTGTTGCTAGAAGAGTGCTTCCTCTAGATGCCAAAACCTGATATTTGCTGAATTAGGCTTTCATTGGAGAAGCCTAAGTGCATGGTAGAACGGCTGCCCCCAAAGCACCAGAGATGTGCTCTGTTCTGCAAGAGAACCACAGGCTATGTTTCCCTCTTCATGGATCCTAGTGAACTTAGTGCTTTTTCTGATAGGTAGCAATTCTATTTAGAAAGCTGAAAATAATAAACAATTTTCATATACAATTTACTAACCCAGTGATTCTCAGTCTTCTTGGAATGATGAGCCACTTTGACAGAAATGTGTGATAGTAGTAGACATTTTAATTAAATTAAAATATGTTCCCCAGCAGAAATGTAATGTATCCACTAAAATTAACGTATACAAAGAGCAGAACAACACACACAAAAAATGTTTATAACTTTAAGTAACAAAGATAAGATTCCAGATAGCGTGGCAAATATTACTAATAAGTAAAATAGACACAGAGAAATTATTTAAAGGGAACATATAGAGTAATAATAATTGCATTAGAATGGTGTGATTAATAGCTGATATTTTTTTCTTTTTCATACTTTCTGTAAGAAGGTTTAAAAAATTAAAATCTCACTATGGCTAATTAAGAATAAACACTATTGAATGAAGATCATCTAACGATCTGAGCAGCCACCTATACCTCCCTGTCTTCCCCTTCCCCACACATTCCTTCAGTCAGAGTAACAAAGGAAGAGGCAAGAGTTCATTTATGGGAAAAAAAAGTTGGAGGTTTGAGTTGATTGCAGGCTTAATATGAGTCTAGCTATCCCAAGCTTAGGTGGTTTAGGGATGATGGACCACTGAGCACACTTAGACTATTGTACTGTGTATGAGAGCATCTATGTTACAGAGGATATTGACAAATTGTATTGACAGGGGGGAACTCTGACAAATGAATGCTGAAAATGTTACTCTACCTGCTCCCTCCATCTTGCACTTAAGTGGTCATCTATACCTATTCTATTTGAATCCAAACATGACTCTTCAGTCTAATCCAAGCTCCACTGCCACTACCTTGAATACCCCACTACCACTACCTATTCTGCTTTAAAACCTTTAAGTTACTTCCTATATTCTACAGCCGCCACCTTCTAACACTGTGTTTCAGCTATACCTAGCCCAATCATTTTTGGCATACGCTAAATAACAACAAATATTTGTTGAATGAAAGAGCACTCCTTTATCAGTTACCGTGTGAATGAGAGAATGAATCAAAGAACTGTCAACAATCATTTTCCAGAATAGTAGAATGAGGACCTCTGAAAATCTGCTCCTCCATGAAAGCAGTGAGAATATTAGAAAAAACTCTCAACTGTCAAAATGAACTTTATCAGAGCTTTGTAAATTAACTAAAGCCTTGCAACGATCCGAGGAGTGTTTATTTAAGAAATATGGCTGGACCTTTATAAGAACAGCAAGCTTTGTGGGGTATTAATTTGCCAGTCTTATCCACCTCTCCCTAGCTCTGCAATAGTCTTGAAAACAACTATGGTAGCTGTGGAAACCAGCAGCCCAGAAACCCACGATGGGTTTGGAACTCCCCAAATACCCCATAACCAGAGAGTTGTCACTATTTGACCTGCCTGGTAACTTGCTGATGGGCTCCATTCTCAGGGCTTGCCTTTACTGCAACTGACATGGATCTCACTCTGTGAAAACAGCCCTACCCATAGAGCATTTGTCAAATACAATCAGTGGCAATTGTTTAACATCATAGCTGCCTGACACAGTGTTACCAGTAGGACTAACAAGAGGCTGACCAAATTCTTCAAAGAAATCCTGGAGAATGAGATGTCCATAGAGGGCTTTGAAAAGTAGTTCTGGCATATTCCTGGGAATCAAAAAGGCCATGCATATGTACCAGGCTATGTATTTGCCCAGGAAAGACTTAAGAAGGCCTGATGGTCATAACTCTAGCTAACTCAGAATCTCTGTGCAAGCAGAAAGTGAAGGCAAAGGTAGAGTTGTAAACAGCTTTCCAGAGCACTGAAAGCATGGCCAAGCATGCACACATACAGTCCCTTTGCAAAGGCTGGAAAACATATTGGTTCAAGGCATTTAAAGAAATCTCTATCCAAAAAAAAAAAAAACCCAAAAAAACCAGCCCCAAGAATTTCAAAAGGAAGAAGTCTCTATCTAATCACTAGTTGGCCACTAACCTTACTGATTAGAGACTTCAGTGGCCAATACAACAAAGAATATAGACTTTACAAAGTTAGTCCAGGAAGATCACTAAACAAAGAAACAGTCAATAACTACCACAACAAACAGCAATAATAACAAACCCTGAGGAGGGGGGAGAAATCTAATTTCCAGAACTGGCACATTGTATTATTTAAAATGTCCAGTTTTCAACAAAAAATTATGAGACATACAAAGAAACAGGAAAGTATTACCCATCTGGAGGAACAAAACACTCAATGGAAATTGTCCCCAAGGAAGCCCAGATGATGAATACTAGACAAAGACTTTAAATCAGCTATAATAAATATGTTTAAAGAATCAAAGAAAGCTATGTCTAAAGAAGTAAACTATGAGAACAATGGTTTAATAAATAGAGAATATCAATAAAGAGAGAACAAAATTATAAAAAACAGCCAAATATAAATTATTTTCAAGTGCATATGAAAATCTTCCAGGATAGACTATATATGCAGCTACAAAACAGTAAATCACAATAGATTTAAAATAAATGAAATCATTCAAAGTATGTTTGCCAACCATGATGAAACTTAACTGGAAATCAACAATAGAAAGACATTGGAAAATCTTTAAATATTTGAAAATTAAACAATACACTTCTAAATAATATATGAGTCAAAAAAATCACAAGGGATATTAGAAAATATTTTGAACTGAATGAAAACAAAAACAAAGCATATCAGAATTTATAGGATGCAGCTAATGCAATGACCTAGGGGAAATATATAACCCAAAGAAGCCTATATCAGAAAAGAAGGTAGGTCTAACATAAATAATCTAAACTTCACCAAAAGAAACTTAAAAGAAAAAAAGACAAAATGAAGCAAAAAACAAACAAAAAAATTAAACCAAAAGTAAGCAGAAGGATAGAAATAATACAGACCAGGGTGGAAATCAACAAAATAGGAAAATAAAAGCAATAGAGAAAAATAAATGAACCCCAAACTTGGTTCTTTGAAAGATCAACAAAATTTGGGAGAAGATAAATAATGTCTGCAAAGTCTAAGGTTGGAAATCATTGTTTGATCCATTCTAAAGGAGCTCATCAGCTCTTTCAACATGAAGGGCAATGATCCAGGGAATCTTCCCCTTACCCCAGTGGATTGATACTAGAGGGTATTTGTGACTTTAGCATTATATTGGGTGAACTTCATATTTAGGGAGATTACATGGCATCATCAAATGCACTTCTGAAGGATTTTTATTTTGAGAAGTCCCTCAGCTCTCATAATAAATGATTGCCCACACCTGCAGCTTTCTTTGAATTATGGAAAGGCAATCAAGAACATCAATGAGTAATATTTGACCTGAGTCTTGAAGTTTGGGTAAAATAGAGGTGTGCGTTGGGGAGATCATCCCAGACCATGGAGTGGCTACCTTGCTGTAGGAGAGACTTTAAACAAGCACTTACTTTGTATGTAGGTGGAGATCAGTCAAGCTGAGAGGTGCCTCAGCCCTGGTGGGGCAACTGCTGAACGGTCTGGAGATTTCAAACCACGTCCAGTTGCACATACATAGCTGTGAATACACATTGGGCATGGCTGTTGACTCAGGACAGGGGCCTGGGACAGGTCTGCTTCCTCAAAGCTTTTCAGCAAATTCTATTACCCATTGTGCAATCTGCTTCTCTTAATTTCACAGAAGTATGTTTTCATCTTCAATTATTAAACCTGTTTAAAGTCCTGGTAGTCTTCCATTTGTTTGAAGAAACAAAAGTATCAGCACATCATGTAAATTAAACCTACTGTTTCCTGTTTGGGGCTGGGGCTCGAAGACAATATATGTTGCTATGAGAATGGATTTAGTATTTGAGAGACAAACATGTAGGACAACATATGCACTGCTATATTTCTTTTCTGGTTGACAGACACTAACCTTTATCCTAATGCATTAGGTTTATTCATAATGCTGATTCCATAAACCAAGCTATAAACGATTCTGCCTTGATGATCATGGGATCACAAGTCCTTTTAAAGTGAAGGATCTCCTACTAAGGCATCCAGGGATTAGGAATTCTAAGAAGCATATTCTGATTCTGAGCAACAAAGATGCTTTAGCTTTGAAAGAATATTGGAAAATCCGCTCCTAACATGTATAACACTTTATGCTAACAGTGCATCTGGTTCCTAGTCAGCCTTCAAGGAATATACATTGAGTGAATGGTTGAATCAATGAATATGCCTTCATGGACTTCCATCAACATTCTGCCTCTCCCCAAGGGTAAGGAAGCAAAATGACAGCTTTCTCAACTAAAATTGGCTTTATAGTTTATCAGAAACTTAATGTGAATCTCTTTCCTTTGACTTTAAACCTAGGTTGCTCTAGGTTATACCTGCCTTCCAGTGTGGAGAAAAAAATATCTAACCATCTCTTTCTCTACTTAAAATGTTAGGTATTTTACTTAATCCAGGCCCATGGAAATCCAAGCAGGTCTAATTTCTGTGATCCAGTCCATAGCAATTCTACAAAATTTAATGCAAAAGAATGTAGCATTTCTGGTATCGCTATCAGAACTGAGAATAATTTTAAAGCAAAAGTAAGGAAAGCAAAACAAACAAACAAGCAAAAAATCAAGCTGATACATAAGAGAATGTGAACTGACAAACACATTACCTTAGAAAAAAGCACGATTGAAAACTGCCTCTGGGGAGCCTCCCTGCTCCCCTCCTTTTTCTTTACTTCTCTAGCTGCAAGAGAATTTGCTGGAAAACGGATTGAAATCTATGACACTTAGATACTTTTCACAAAAGCAAAAGCAAAAGCAAAAGCAAAAGCAAAAGCAAAAGCAAAAGCAAAAGCAAAGAAGCATTGGTCAACATAAAATGAAAACAGGTGTGACCCTTCCCCGACCTTCCCCCTCACCTGAGTTAACTGCTTTCTCTTCTCTTCCCTTTCTTCCTGCTCTTTGCTTCTGGTCTCCTTTCAAAGTCCTCGTTGTCTCTGTTGCTGACTTCTCCTTTGTCACTTTAGAGTCATTTTCTCCTCCCTCCGTTTGACTTGGAAATAAAAAAGCACATGCAAAGCCTTTGCAAAGTGTGCTTGGTGTTCTTGCTGGAAAACATTTATGTGATTTGTGGCTGCATCTGATCTAGATCGCCTCCAGATTCAAAGCAGAGTTACAGCCCTCCCTCTGAGAAACCTGTAGCCAACCCAGGACATGGCAGTTAAAAGTATTCTTGGATGAGAGTTTCTGCCTGAAAAATCTGCTTCTCTGTTTTTTGCCACTTAATATTAAGTAATTCTGATGGATGCTCTGAACCTATTTCTCTGACTCTTGCCTAGATTCTGAGGCTATTTTCTCAGCTATCTGCATACTCTTTGGGTTGCATATCTGGACTCTGGGTCTCTTTTTGTATACTGACTTTCAAGCACTTCAAGCACCGACTGCCCTTTTGGTCTTGGCTATAATGCTACGTCTAACCTTTAAAACCAGGGTTTCCCCCTCCTTTGTTTCCAAAATTTCGAATGGAATAGAGAAGAGTATGATATAATGGGAAAAAGCATTTGGACTCCAGTCAAAAGGCCTAGAGTTTGAACACTATCTTTCTGGTTACCAATTTTGGACCCTGGAAAAGTCTCTTACTTTGACTCCTGGATTCCTCATCTCCAAAGTGGTACCAATAATAAATGCTGGATTCCTTACTTAGGAGGGACCACCTAGTTTCTGACTCCATGCCAGAAAAACTTCCTTCCTCTCACCCTAAACATTGCTCCTCTGAATGGCCATATTCCAAGATGATGGTTAGGCCACATTTATGCCTGTTCGGGGGTCACTCTTTGTTGGCAGATGACATACGTGTGTGTTTCTCTCTCTGCTGCTTTTCTTCTGTTCCTGTTGTCTCTATGCTCCAGTACCAGGAGCCCTGTAGCCTGGCCGTACGTGCTTTCCTCTTTCTCCTCTACCTGCGGTATAGTATTCTTCTCCTTAGGCTTGGTAAGCATTTGGTGGTTGGTGAGCAGATGAAGCCATCTTTGATCTGGACCTAAGTTATGAGTTGCAACTTGGTTTTAAGATAGAATCCTGTATTGGGCTACTGGGCACTGTACCAGTGAAATAATAGTGTGGTATTTTGCTTCCCATTGTTTTTGTTTCTTGGGTGTATTGCTTCCTCTAGGACCTCAACCTTCTCCCATAAGGACTGAGAGAAAAACTATATACAAGAAGTAAAAAGAATGAGTTTCTAACCTAAGACTATACCAGAGAGTCAAACCTCACTCAATCTTTAACACCTCCCAACAAGTTTTTGTGAAGATTTAAAGAGGCAATACACACAAAAGCCCCTAGTACAGTCCATAACAGAGGCTTATTTTTTTTAATAAATTTATTTACTTTTTTTTTTTTTTTTTTTTGGCTGCGTTGGGTCTTTGTTGCTGCACGTGGGCTTTCTCTAGTTGCATCGAGCGGGGGCTACTCTTCGTTGCAGTGTGTGGGTTTCTCATTGCGGTGGCTTCTCTTGTTGCGGAGCACGGGCTCTAGGCACATGGACTTCAGTAGTTGTGGCTCGCGGGCTCTAGAGCGCAGGCTCAGTAGTTGCGGTGCGCGGGCTTAGCTGCTCCGCGGCATGTCGTATCTTCCTGGACCAGGGCTCGAACCCATGTCCCCTGCATTGGCAGGCGGATTCTTAACCACTGCGCCACCAGGGAAGCCCCACAAATGCTTATTGACTCCTGGTATCTCTGTCTAAAATCTAACCTTGAATCCTAGAGTCTTGCTACTAAGGGCAGTCCGTGTACGAGCAGCATCAGCATTGTCTGAGAGCTTATAAGAAAATAAGAACCTTGGGTTATACCCCGAACTATTAATCTGCATTTTAGCAAGATTCCCAGGTAATCACTAGGCACGTTACCGTCTGAGAAGCGTTGCTGTAGAGCATACATGTCCTTCATGCTGGCCTGCGTGCTCCAGCCTCCCGTTTCTCTCCCACAGCCATGCTGCCTGTAGCGTGGATGGCCTCCCAGACGGAGGGGCGCATTGTTACCAATGGCGTGCTTTCCAGTTAACTCAGATACTTCTGCCGAGAAAGTCTGAAGAGAAGCTTGTAGTGGTGAAGTTACCTTTTCCTAAAGGAAGTGTGAACTAGCATATGTTGAAGAAACCCATAGAAAGGAAGCACAGGCAGGTAGAGAAGCAGAGCTCGTCTGAGTGTGGTTTGAGACAAATCCCCGAGTGCAGAGAGCTCTTGCCTTCTTAATGAACTCACAAGTGATGGATGCCTCTCCAGAGGATCCTTTGCTTCCAAGAGGGGAAAAAGTATAACTGAGCTTATAGATCGTTCTTTCTACCCCACAGAAATGTGTGTGTGAGCTCTGAAAGACAGAAGCTCTATTAAAGTTCCCAGTGAGTTAGGTTAGATCAGAGTGAGTGGGGTTCTAGATTTTTGACTTGCACCTTCTTATTAATATTCATTAGATTTGGATATTATCAAATCAATGGTGGTTTATTTTAAAATTCCTGAATCTTTTACCTGTACTTTCATGTTGTTTAACTATTATCTTAAGATTTGTTGTCTTTTTCTATTGTCGTCCTTTTCAGATTTTTCCTTTTCTTTGTACTAAGTTGTCATAATGGGTTATCCGAAGAAACTTTTTCTAAACAAAACCTTTTTTTAAAGCAAAAGTAAGCAAAGCAAAACAAACAAGCAAAAAAATTAAGCTGATACACAAGAGAATGTGAACTGACAAACACATTACCTTAGAAAAAAGCACGATTGACAGCAAACATTAAACATATATATGATGGCTACTGAATAAAACGCAAATCTCATGTAAAACAGAAGTTTGGAAACAGATCAGTGATAGCCAGAGGGTAGAGAAGGGGGCTGATTATGAAGAGGTGTGAGAGAATTTGCGGGGGAGGTGATGGAACTGTGATTCTATATCTTGACTATGATGGTGGTTACTGGAACATATGCATTTGTCCAAACTAACTGTACACTTCAAAAGGGTAAATTTTAAAGTATGTAAATCATAACAAAATAAGAAAGGGGGGGAAGTTCCAATCTGAAAACAAATTAAAAAAATTACACTGCGTTGCGCAGGACGTGGGTGTGTGTGGGTGTGTATGCTCTTACCTTTGAGAGGCAGCTGTATTGGTTAAGAATATGGCTCTTTGAGCCAGAGGACCTGAGTTCACCCTGGAAGTTATAAAATTCTTTGTTGCCTCAGTTTCCTAATCTGTCAATTGAGGTAACAGCAGCATCTACCTCATGGGGGCTATTGTTAGGAATAAACAACAACAAAGACAATGACAAAACAGCGTAATGGGCACTGAAATTTTAAGGCTTTGCAATGGGGGAAAGTCTCTGATGTTTTCTTTTTCCTCACCTCATGCTCGGTGAGGTCATCCTTGTCTCTGCTGAAAAATAGTCTTCATCACAAAATGCCCACACGTAAGTCTGCCCAGCCTGCCATATCAGGCAGCCACTGCTGAGGAAGTGCTCTGGAATAAACCTCAGAGAGAGAATAAATCACCTCTCATGCCATGCTCCCTCCAGGTGAGGACTGAGGTCATTGCAAGAGGCATAACAAATAGTTGACATAGTGTACCAAACTAATAGATTCTATAAGGAAAACTAAATGGAAAGTTCTTCTTGAGTGCTAGGCACCTCTGGCTGAAGAGACAGTGGAGCCTGTGTTTTTATAGATGTAGTTGAATCAGTAATACTTGTTTCATTCATTTATTTTTCATTTCACGAAAATGCCTCTTTTAACCAAAAGAGGGCAATTATCGAGGGCAATTTTTCATGCTCACATGGATTATATTCTGGGACACCTTGCTTTTCTAAACAGCCCCATTTCTGGGCTTTTTTCTCTCAGAAGTGTATTCAATTCTCTTCCAGCAGCATGAATTCATCTGGAAAGCTATAACAATCAATTAAGTAAATGAGAAAATAGAATGCTTGTAATTATGATAATCGAGCTATATATGAAACCCACCCTCTTAGGTCTACTCCCCACACATCTTTAAGCAATATATTAATTAAGCTTTGGGTAATTGTTACAATTAGAATCAATCTTTTATCATTTTAAAAAATCACTGAGAGACAAACGAAATATTTTAAAAATATACGCAGCTGTTTTTAATGCAATTCATTATCACAACTCTATTGTCATCTCCCTGGTTGCAATGGAGACAATTCCAGGATGCTTTATTGATGTGACTTTTCATTGACAAGTGGAGGAATTTCATATGCAGCACCTTCTTCAGATGTTTTCCTGTTTCTCTAAATCAGAGGTTGGCAAACTTTTCCTGTAAAGGACCAGATAATAAATATTTTAAGCTTTGCAGGCCAAGAGGCAAAGTTGAAGATATAGGAAAGTACAAATGTTGGCAGTTTCTGTATTGATGGGTTCAAAATATAATAAAATAATAATTAAGTACAATTTTTTTTTTTTTTTTGCAATACACATCTACTAATGAGAAAAGCAGAATTCTTCCTGTTGGGATAATATTTTGCTTAGTCAGAATTCAACGTTAGCGTCTCCTATCTTTGAGTCATTGTAAATGTTCATTGTGAATCCATTCTTAGATAGATGTGGTTCACAGAGTGTGGTTTGCCAACCCCTGATCTTGATCAGTGTTCTCAACTTTAAGGGGCAAGAAAATCACCTAAAGCGCTTGTTAAAATAGAATGCTGAGCCACACCCCCAAGTTTCTGGTGGAGCCTAAGAATTTGCATTTCTAACAAATTCCCACTAGACACTGATGTTCCCCATCTGAGACCATACTTTTAGAACACTGCTCTTGATGTTGGTCCTTTTAAAAAGTCACACTGAATACAAATCTATTTCATGTTTTCATCGTTCTACTCACGTTTCAGCTTACCTGATGGACTTCACCTTTTGAACTCCGAGGTACAGGGTTAGTAGATCCAAAGTTAAATATCCATTAAAAAGTGAAGACCTATTTAGCTAGATCAGATTGATAATAAAAGGAACTTTTGTCTCTTAAAGAGCTATTAGTCTCTTGCTTGCAAAGTGAGGCATCAGCAATCAGCATCTACTTGTCAGCTGTAAAGGATGCCTGAATAGCACTTCTCCAGTCCCATCAAACTTTTAAAAGAGTATGCAGTATTCCAAAGGATACATGTGGGTGAAACATAAGAAAGACACTTTTGCCTTAGATTTGACATATCTTAGTTCACCATACATTATCAGTATAATGCTTTCTGGATTGGAATTTCTTGGCATGTTCAATCCATAAAATTTAACACAGAGACATTCATGAGGCCGCCAAAGGGCAAGGGAGATAATAGTTTCCTAAATCCTGGAGTAGCCCATAGTCTACTAAACCAAGTCATCTCTGAGTTGACTGTTAAGTTGCCCTGGGCTCTTGCAGATGAGCTCCAAATGGTTTGAACTGTCACCTATACTGAGGTTATGGGGAAGGTTAATAATACGACAGGGCATCAGCTAATTTCAGTAATCACATCTCACCAAAGAGATCCTTTCAGAAAAGAGTCAAGTGGAAAATATGTTCTCCTTCTGTTTATTTGTCCCAGTGGTTTAAAAAATCAGCTTTAGGGAACCATAATCTTCCTCATGACAGATGGGCTTATACATTAGCATCGTGCTTTCAATCAACAGTTTACATTTCATGAGGAAGGTGAAGAAACTGAATGTAAAGACATTTTCAGTGTCTATTTGTCATTTTTCAGTTTTATAACATTGATACAAAAAATAGTATTCTGATTAGCAGCTTGATTGGCAACCCATGTAACCCTAAGTAGTACTACAAACCTGGAGAGTGCACTTTTACAGACAATTACGGTTGGTAAAATAGTATGTACAATTTTGACAAATAAATACATAAATACAATCATTCATATATAACGATATACCTAAATGTCAATTATCATCAACAAGCATTTCTAGTAAATTACTTCTTTCATTCACAAGTTACTCTGTTGCTTATAAAAACTATCTTCACCTTTACAGAAGAAATGACATAATCAATCCCCCCCCTAAACCCACATATTAGGAAAGGTAGAAAATGAATCCCAGATGCTTTATGTAAATATTCCATTGTCTTTTGATAGAAGAGATTTGATTGAAAAAACTCCTTCCTTAGCTTCTCTGTAAAGAGTTTCTTTTCCCCATATCATATCACGCAAAGGGGTTTTGTTCTTCTGAATTTATTCCAAATTGAAAATGATCTTCATTTTTTTATTCTGGTTATTTAAAAATACAATAATATATATTGAAACTGGCACTTGCTCCAATACAAGAAGACACAAAGCCACGCAAACTAGTCACCAAAGATAAAAAGCTTTTTTTTCCCCCCCAAATAAAACTTTAAATGAAAATTTAAGAGTATAGACACGAAGTATTGATACCTTTTGTTATCCAATGCATAATGAACAAAACAGGTGGAGGGATAGTCAGAAGGTTTTTGTAAAAATTGTCTGAATGACTCCTGGTAAAATGCTATCTGAAACACTATTTTATGTCAAAGAAATAATAATAAATTAAAAAATGGCTTAACAAATCATCATTTGGCCAGTGTCATAAAATTAACAAAAGTAGAAAATTAGAGCATTTTCCTCATCACTTGACTTAAACATTTTTGGAACATTCAAAAAACGAAGGGCAAACATGCTTTAGGCTATTGAAACACCGGACAAGTGGCCTTGCCTCACCAAGCTCCATGCAGAAGAAAATGTACATAACAAGCCGATTCTAGCAATACGTACAGCTGGGGAGAAGAAAAAAAAAAGGTCTTTAAAAATATATACATATGGTCTTTGATGAATATTTACATGTTTGTCACATGGGTACTATCTAGCATAAAAAAGTTAGGAAATAGCTCTGTAAGACACGATTCTCTGATTTTTGCCCCTTTTAAAGATGAGGGCTCTATTCATAATTTACTCACACGCAGACATATAAAATGACTCGCAGATGTACACATATGATGTTTATACTGTGCAATTCCTTGACACCGAAAGTGGCTCGACTGAGCATAAGGTAAACGCAAGATGTTGGTATGACACTGAGCCTGGATTCGACTACACGATTGACAGGCAAACCAAGTTCAAAGTCATGAGACTTTTCCAGCGATTGGAATGCACAGCAGCTGAGAGTTGGGGGTTGGAGGGTGGCTCGCCTTATGATGATCCATCTTTCTCCAGGATGCCTAATGCTATTTTCTAATCTAACTCAGCAGTCCTGCTGACTTGAGATGACCATGTATTAAGGGAAGGAAAGGCCTATCTCCTATTGGGTTCTCTTGGGCTGGAGATAAGAGATCTGGTGTTTTCAAGAAATAAACCATGACTTCCATTTGTACATTTCATCTACTTGTTTGCTATCAACTCCTAGGGGGGCTTGCAAAGGTCAGGTTAAAAAAAAAAAAAGGTACACTCTTTCAGTTGTGGAGCTTTCTTTGAGTGAAAACAAACAGAAGTTTTCTAATGAATGGTAGAAATGTGCAATATGTGGGTTTGCTGAGTGTCCATTCTTCTTCTGCCAGAGGTGGACTAGCTCTACCAGGCCTCAAAGTTCTTACTGAGAATTCAGATCAAATGTTTCCTGAGATCTAAGTTGATGTGATACATTTTGCAAAGCATGTGCTTCAATGACTGTAATATACCCCCAGCCAGAGGCTCCTCCCCAAAGAAAGGCAGCTGCCTTCCCTTTCAGCAGCCTGGGATATCAAGGCAATTCACTGAAGTAATAACTTATTCACTGAAACCAGAAGAAATGACAGAGAAATTGAAACTTCCCCAAACACCTAACATATTGAAGGAAAAGTCAAAATCTTAGAAGAATCAGGTGTACTAATAGTTCATATTTGATCTGTATTTTGGCAGATATTATGTTAAGATGATGTTACGACTAGTGATGACCATCATTATAATTATGTAATTATTTTAGCGTTTAGCATAATGCATGATACATTGCATTATGTAGCACCTTTTAAACTAAGGATCCCAAAATACTTAGCAAATGTGATTTTCTCTCACAGCACCTGTGAGGTAGGTGTTTAGTCCAGCCGTTTTAAAAATGAGCATATTGAAGCACAGCAAAGTGAGGATGCCTGCTTAAGTGACCCACACGATGGCAGCGACAGAACCTGAACCCAAGCTTCCCCACCCTTCCTTCCCATAAACCTCAATCACAGAGCTTGCAGAACACCCCCAAACAGCGTTGCTGTTAGAGGTACTTGGATGTTTCAGATGTTAGAGAGATTACATCTATCAACAGCAGGGCTAAATCCTTCAGTAACATGGCTCCCTGTTCAAATAGTTTCTCACGTTCTTTGCAAACGTATGGAAGGGGCATCTGACGCTAGTGCCAAGCTTTTGTTAATTGTAATGCACACATAAATTTATATTTTTCTCCATGTGATATATTGTCCTTCTGGCCTCCTACTAACTTATTTCTATACATGTACCCACCTGAGCCAGAAAGTGTGAAATGTATTTAGTGACATTGTATGGAGGGAAGCAGGTGAGATTACATTTGGCAAAATCTCCTTGGAGGCACCAGGTAATGTTTGTTCTGAAAGAGCAGGAAAAAAAAATTCTCCTGTTTATTTTGTTAAGTAGCATTTTATATACATTCTACCCGCTGACCAGGTTTAATCCTTGGACGAGCAAGCAGAGTTGTCTTCCAAATATACAGAATATTTAATTCTCAAGTTTAAATTCCCATTTATTTAACTGCAGCCTCCCTGCCAGTACTAAGTTCATTTCTTGGTGGAACTGCAAATACTGTACACATTACATGGCAATACATGTAAAAATTCCATGTAACAGCACACACAATATTAATAATCACATCCAGTGTGTCTCCCTGACTGTGCATTATTTCTGAATTGTTTTTGAAAAAGTGTTATTTACTTATTTACTTTTGCAGAGAGGATATGAAGACATTACCGTGAGTTCTAGTTTCCCAGAACCAGATTTTTATCTCAGCTGCACAGTATGTAAAACCTAGCAGTTGTTAGGAAGTTGCTTTTTGAGATAAATGCAATACTTCAGGACTTGAGAATGAAATCTGGCCCGTTTAACTCATGTATTATTTCTATGAGCAGAGCTTAACACGTGTAAATTGGCAATCCAAGAAAGGAACTAGGAGTGGGAAGAAAAACACTTTTTATAAAACCCCTTCACCAGTTCATTTCCTCTGGTGACACCTGTAAAATACCTACACCCTAGGCCTCATTTCTTAAAAAAGAAAAGAAACGTATTTACACTGGTAAAAATCCTAACATCTGAGATGTTTCTTGCTTGACATGTCATTCCAGATTCTGTGCATTTCTTCTGGAGAGATCTGATGCACGGTGATAACTCGGCGATACCTACACAAACTGTAGGCCATTTTCCAGTGATTGAAGCCACTGTTCTGGAAAGGATGGATGCCCAGCTTTCGAAGACACAGTCCCACATATACATCTTCCAGGTGAAGCAGCCTGGTGTGGAGTGAGGTCTTGTAAATGAGTTCAGCCACATCAGCTGAAAAGATATAGCCAGTCCCCGAGCAGAAGGGTGGGTAGTTACTGTCAGGGTACAAATCCCTGGGCATATACCACTTACTGCGGACGTCTCGGATTGGCCCTCCATTGATGACATAGCCGGTAAAATACCTTCTTCTTGGCTTGGTGGAGGGTTTTAGTAGTTTATAAATAAGGTTGTCCATGTTGACAAAAATGTCGCTGTCTGTTTTCATGACATACTTGGCTTTGGAACAAAAAGTGGCCACCCACCTCATCCCCATTAAGGTTTTGAGGGTAAGGTTATGGTAGGAATCAATGAAGTCCTCCACGATAATGTCGTGAAAGATCTGGCTCTCTTGCTCCACCATCTGATTGAGGACGGGATCAGCGTTCTTGCCCAGGAGGAAGAGAGTGGCTATCTTGATCCCTTTAAAGTTGTTCTCATCCCCCCAGGTCTCTCGGATCGCCTGCCGGGCATCGAATTCTTTATGGGTGGTGCTGATGAGGATAACGAGGAAAGGAATGTTTTTCTCACATTTGTTGGGCTCATTTATAAGAAATTCAAAAGAATGGGGGTTTATAGGTCGAGTTCTTATGTTGCCAAAGGTGAAGTTTTTCCTGGCCACTGTTAGATGGCTGAATGGCTTGGAGCCAGTGTAGGAAGAAGTAGGGCGAGTTACACTCAAGTACCAGAGAGCACTGGCCCAGCACACGACTGTCAAAACGTATAAACAGGAGACCTTTGAAGCCATTGTCTTGAGAGCACGTCTATTCCCAATATTGAAGAGTATGCCTTCTTGGCATTAGTTTCTTTTCATTTGGCAAAGGTAGCATATTACTAGTAAATCTTAAAGTTCGACAGAGAAGCGTGAGTGCGGGACTGTCCATGGGTCTCAGTGGCCGTCTGGCATCTCTGTATTCACTCTACTTTTCTCCAAATCTGATGCAAGAATCCATGCCTCATAAATCTTCCTCTTAACTCTGCAAAATCAAAGTACAGTTGTCATTCAGATTTATTTAGTCATTTCACATCCTCAAATAAACATAATAAGGGTATAAGGATTACCCATGCTGATTAAAATAAACACAGGCATTCATTTCCATCAGTATTGACAACTCCCTGACACAAGCATTCTACCTTTCTTCCCTTGATAGAAGTTGTTTATGGCTATTCATAGCTCCACGGTATTAGGAAATACATTATAAACTATAGATGAACATGAAGGAAACTGAATATTCGTAATTTTAAAAAAGATTCCCCCTCTTCACAAGAGGCCTTCTTTGCAGCTAAATATCAATACTTTCTGATGCTAAAGTCTTCTTTCAACCAGGAAAATCTCACACATGGCCTCATATCTTCCATTTTTCTCAAGTCTAAGTTTTTGTTTGCTTGATTCTGATGAAGTAATCAGTTCTCAACATCTCCTTGTTTTCTCTAGCCCCGTTCTTGAAAATGTGTCGATCACCACTGGAAAATCTTTGCTGAAATTGTCTTCCTTGGCTTTGACTTAGAAGTAATTCCCAACTTTTCTCACTTTTTCCTTATTTTGGCTCTCACAAATGTTAGTTCCTCATTCTCAGTTTTCTATGACGCTTCGTATGGAGAATATCCTTACCCCTCATGCATGGAGACCGTGGCCCTAGTGTCCTTCAGAGAGTCGGCAGCATTCATTTTGGAGCTGATCTAAATGGTATTGCTTTTTGTGGTTTTCAGCAATTCACCCTTATGTTCCTTTGGTGAAATTATACTGTCCTCTTTTAATTCTTTTTACTTAGTTACACTTGCCTATAAACATGGCAGGAGTATAATAAGGGAGACCATTGAGGTTGGGGGCCACAAATTCAATGGAGATGTGACAGAGCACTTTAATTGGTGTTCAAATTAAAAAGTTGTCCTTCAGAACCCTAATCCTTTTTAGAACCTCAGCTGCTATCGTGTCAGTCAAAAATATATGCCAGGTTACAACAACCATTCATGTAAAAAATTATCTCTTCCTTCTTAGTTAGATCAAAATGTGCAAAATGTGTCTTGGAAGACAGAGATAGCAGATAATGGATATCAGTTTCACCAAAGTCTGCTTCAAAGAAAACTATGCACTTAAATGTATAGACTGTGTTGAAAGAATTTAACTGGGATGACAGATTGAAAATCATGCTTCCAAGCACAATAGTCATAATGAAATGAAATGAAATGAAAAGACATGATGGGCAACAGCAGAGGTAATACACATCTCCTTGTCTAAGCCAAGCACTGACTGTGAATATATGATCTGTATGAGACCAGCAATAACTCAGTGCAGTTATGGGTCTAACTAAATGAATATTAGAATGGCTTCAAGCAGCATGACTCTAGGCATAGTCAGGCCTTCATCCGACCCATATTAAGTACTCTCTAAATATAGGCTCCAGTATCCTTGGCCTTCTGGAGGGAATTTCTGCTCTAAGGTGCCCTGAAGCTGATAAAAAGGATGTGATGTGCAGCAAGCTTTGAAACTTCAAGCAGTTAAGCCAAAGGAAGTGTGAGAAATCAGCAACAGAGAGTTTAGAAAAGGGTTTCTCACCTTGGGATATACAGACATCGACTCCATTTGAATGCCAAAGGGACGTGAGTGAGTCTCAAGATGGTACTAGAAACCAAACTTTCTCCACCATTGTCCTAGCCTAGGATCTGATTCTTACGAGCCTACCTTTATCATCATATAGCCCTTGTCACCTTTCATACTTTCCTACTAAACTGTGAACCACCTATCACTGAACTGTGAAGGGGCTCCCCAAAAGCATCACCTGGAAGAGGCTTCTACCAAGTTCTCTTCTGGAGCCACTAATCAGGCTATCAATGGGGGGTTAATGGCGTGCTGCAACGTATTGGAAAAACAGAAATAGAACCCATACGCCTCCTCAAGGAACTCACAGTCTAGGAGGAAAGACGTCAAGTGAATGATTAAAACAGTGGGATACACATTTTCATCATAAGGCTAACGGAGTACCTAGGAGAGGTGGGCTGGTGGGCAGGGCATGGGAGAACTGGGGATGGTCCTGCAGGCTGTGCACAGCGCTGCTCCAAAGGGACCATTCTCCTAAACTGCAACGTGAATCCCACGCTCCATCCGCCCCCCAGAGTCTAACAATGAAGTTGCCTTGGGGACAATGCCATGGAAAGTTCATAAAAGTTATCTAAGCTGAATCTTCAAGGACATCTAGGAATTATCGGGATGAGGGTCGGGCATTCCAGGCAGAGGGACCAGCTATATGCAAAGGCATAAAATGAGAGAGCCTAGTGTGTGCCAGGGCTGTAGAGTAAAGGAAGAAGACAGGGCGATGGGGTGGTGCCTGTGGAGACAGGCAGGGGGCAGATGGTGAGCGGTGCTCAGAAACTATTCTTAGCTGAGTAGCTGGTTACCCGCCTTTGCAAACTAAAGGGCGTAAGGGAGGATTTTACCTTCCCCAAATCCTGTCCACTGATTTTCAATAGCAGTTCATTTTTCCATATTAAGGATATCTATCTCCCATAGCTCTGTGCCCCAGAAGAATAAGCAAAAATTTGTTTTATCTGATAACTTTCTGTATGGTTTTCCAGGAGAAGGGACTCCATAAACACTGGCACCTGGGCAATTTAAAAAGAGCTAAAAGAGGGAGAAATATAAGAGGAATAGGTGAGAGCACGAATAAAGTATATGCATTTACAAACCCTTTTCACAGAAGAATGAGCATTCTTCCCTAGACAGCTAACAAACATGATACTTCTTACCATTGTTACTGTAGGTCTCATTTAAAAATGTGTATATTGCCCCAGGCACTGTGCTATGCGCTGTATTCAACGCCATGGATTTTACAGAGCTTCGTTCCTCACAGTTTTACAAGGGAGATATTTTCTCCATTTTACAGATGAGAGAATGGAAACTTAGAGATAATAAGTAGCTTGTTCAAGATTACACAGCAGGTGAGTGACCACGTAAGTAGTCATCCCAAGTTTCCTAAGGCCTGTTAGGACAACAGGCAAAATCTTGCATGGGAAAGCCCAGGGTGGAAGGGATTATCTCAGGCTGCTATTCTCCCAGGATCCATAGGTTTATTTTCTTAGATGTGTGTCCATTGCTTGAATTTTTTTCTAGTTTTTGGTTTGCTACCCACCGCACTACACCAATTCTGTAGGGATCCTTGGTCATCAAAAAATGATGATTTGCAAAGAGCACATTAAAGCCTGAAGATGCTGGGGGTGGGGGAGAGCTGCAGAAATTGAAATGGTTCAGAAACACTGCAGTTCCCTTTCTCTGAAGTCCTGCAAAACACACACACACACACACACACACACACACACACACTCACACACTGAAAGAATCACTCTTTCTACTGACTTATTTTTCAGACGAGAACAAAAGTAGGCACAGTGTTACATCTTGGTCACCAATAAAAGAGAGGATTTGAAATGGGAACAGGAACCAGCCAGAATCTGAAGAGCGGCCAAGGATAATGCGGACCCACAGCAAGGGGTGCTCGAAAATGTCCTTTTTGCTCACAACCAAACAAATTTCTCAGGTGGCCAAACAAGCACAAAAATATACCTCTGGACCAGAAATAGTAGTATAAGTAAAGACGGGAGAGAGTAGCTTGGTGCATTTAATGCTAATGAGTAATTTCATATATGTTGGATTAAGTAGTTGGTAATGGGCCAGATGTCCTTGTTTTACTCCTTGAGTAACTTGCTGTGTGGCTTTCTGTGCCTCAGTAGTCTTGGGTATAAAATAAGGGCAAAAGTAACATCTGCTTTACTTCCAAATACGTTAAAGGTATTAATTGTTTGAGTTTCCGGGGAAAGAGTGTAATACAGACCGATGGTATTAGGATACAAAGAGCAAGTTCTAATGGGGCGAAGGGATTCTGTCAGTCCATCAGTTCATGATTTGGGATCCAGGCACATGCATTGATCAATCCTTCTAGATACATAGGATTGCTGTCAGTTTTTTGGGTTAGTGACTACACTGTACAGATTTTCTTGCTAGAGAACTCTATCTTCTTCCTGGGAAACTCAAAGACAAAGGTGCACCGAAAATCTAAGAAAATTCATCAGCTGAAAAGTTCTGGGGAAGGAGCTGAGCGTCACACAGCAGAATCCTCCAGAGGGTTCTTTTAGTTTTACAAGATTGAAAAAAAAAACCCTGTTTACCAGACACGTTAATGTATCAGTGAAGTAGAAAGCGAAACACAAAACATTTGTTATTCCTTTTAGCAGCCCTACCGCAACTGCAGACGCTGATGACACATTAACTTGTCATCCATTAAATACAAATCCCTCCACAAAGAAACATCCAACTAGAATATTTAAAAGATTCCACCCCACCCCCTCCACCCGGGGGCCTTACTGTATTGCAGATTACCTCATTCACAGAACCCCTTCGGTAACCATCCACCTTCACCTTTCAGAAAGTTAATGGGGCAGAATTTTCAATTTGAGAAGCCCATGTTTCTCCTAGAAATCGCATCCTGGATAGCCTGTTATTTTGAGTAATTTATTTTTTTAAAAAGCCCCTGAATCTGCTAAAAGTTCTGTTGTATAGCCAGAGGTCAGTCCCAAGAGCAAGTGGGTAGTGTCCCTTGGGTGACCTGTGCATAGTTTGGGTGCCAAGTTCATGTCCTTCTCCATCATAGTTCAAGCAGGCCCAAGTCAACTCTGATTTCCTAAGCCTCAGTTACCACTGAGTTGGCTTGACAATTATTTCAGCTGCCCTACACCCGCGGGCAAGGCTGCAGGGGTCCCAGCAAACGGCCTGCTTCCACTCTCTGGTGTCTCAAGGAATATAATAGCTTCTTCATTGGTTCATCAGAGATGCACTGAACACCTGTTGATGCCAGGCACTGTTCTACAAGCTGGTAAGATGGATGGGGAGCTTACTTTCTAGGAGAGGGAGGCAGAAATTAAACACATGATAAATGAATGCAAAAATACGTTCACGTAGAGATAAGTGCTGGGATGTAAATAAAGTGAAGCAATGGAATGGAGACTGAACAGAGGTGGAACGGGTAGGGGCTACTTTAGGTAAATTGGTCTTTCTGAGGGGGTGACACTGGATCTGAGAATAGAAGGTCTTGCTAGTTCTGGTTCAGTCCTTGAGTCTTTCACTAAGTTTATGTTTCTTAGCTTGGATCTTTGGAAATAATGCTTCCTTAGGAGCATCTTTCTGGTTTTTGACCTCTGCCCCTCCCTCATTTTTTGGATTTTCTTGGCTTCATGTTTCTCAGCTGTGGCCATTCCGCCCACTCCTGCAAATGCCCTCAGCTTCTAGATATGTAGGTTATCCACTATCTTAGTTTGCTACAGCTGCCATGACAAAGTAGCACAGAGTGGAAGCTTAAATGACATAAATGCATTGCTTCACAGTCCTAAAGGCTGGAAGTCTGAACAGATGTTGGCAGGGTTGGCTTCTTCTGAGGACTCTGAGGGAGAAATCTGTCCCATGCCTCTCTCCTAGCTTCTGAGGGTTTGCTGGCCATCTCTGGTGCTCCTGGCTTGTAGATGCATCACCCAGATCTCTGCCTTCATCTTTACTTGGCGTTCTCCCTGTATGTGTCTCTGTGTCCAAATTTCCCCCTTTTTATAAGGACACCAGTCATATTAGATTAGGGCTCACTCCAATGACCTCATTTAAAAACCCTGCTTCCAAATAAGGTCACATTCTGAGGTACTGGGGCTGGGACTTCAGTGTGTCTTTTCGGAAAGACATAATTCCACGTGTATCAACTACTTTCCTGGGTAGCAACAAAATGAAATACTTTGCTCCCGAAGACTTCACTCCTCCACACATTTTATTTTCTTGATTTAAACAGGTAAATTCTTGGGTTTTGGTAAATTAACTTTGAAAGGATGAACAATTTGTAACTAGCATTCAAAGGAGGATGAAACACAAGTGTGAAACGGAACACAAAGTTTGGGTTGCTTTTACATTAAAAAAAGCTAGTTCAGATTATTTTTTAAGACCATGTGAAGAATATGGGACAGTTTATTTATTTTATTTAAGCAGTCCTTTGTTCCTGCCACTTCTCTTTCCTTTGGGCCCCCCCCCCCTTAAAAACACTAATTAGTTGAGAAAGCTATGTCAGGGATGTGGCCAATTTTCCAAAAGGTTGGGGACAACAGTTCTTGAAATACTGACTTGGTTTCTAGAGAATAAGGACAATTCTCCTGGTCAGCTCAAATTACCAGCATTTCTATTATTCTATTTCTATTAGAGCCAATTTTGAATATTCAGAGACCACATGGCACTAAAGAAACGGTCTTAACATTAAAATCCACATAGTAACTTTAAAACCATGGTGTAGAAAGATAAACCAGTTGAGAAAAAATAAGTCCATTTTTAACCAGTTAAAAGAGAGGAACGAAAAGAAGACAGAAGTTCAGAAAGAGAGAGAGAGAGAAAGGACTAAATACTAGTGCTTATGAAATGCTCTTGAAATGAATGAGAAGCTGGCTGTACAACACATCGTGGTAGTGAGTAGGGTAAAAGAGATTCGTTCTGAAAAATGTTTTGGTCTCAGATGGCTTTCCTCAGAGCTGGTCAATCAGTGAAATCAAAGAATCTTCATTCTGTGGGGAAATCCAGGAACTCAGGCCGCAGCAGGACTAATTGATAAATGAGCCCCAAAGGCCAGAGAGTCTACTCAGCTGCACTGATTTAGCGAATGGTTATCTTGATGCCATACTACCTCCCTTCCTCTCGCTCTTGTAATTATGTTCTAAATAAGCACAGGAGAGGAAGAAATAAAGCACTGGTCCTTGAAGGCAGAATTTCATAAACCATTATATTATACAGCTTGCTAACTTATTATCTCTTCAAATCACAGAGGGCTGGCTTTTCTTTGAAGTAAGCCTCCGTGGCTGTGGAACGCACCATACCCATGAAGTCGAAATCCCTGAATGCTCGTAGAAGTGTTCTGACTCCTTTGCCTCAGAAAGACAAAGAGCTAATTTGTTCTATTAAAAAAATTTAATTATGAAGTCTTTCAAAGAGACCCCATAATTGAACTTACCCAACAGATCATTTGCAACGAGGAAGTGGCAGAGAGCAAAAGGTAACATTCGTCATGACTTAGCAGTTGAAGTCATTTCCTTCTCAAATCTGGAAGAAATTATTTGAACCTTTCTTTCTTCAGTTCAGTATACCTTGAAATTTATTGAAAAGGCCTTTATAAATCCCTGCATTCAGAAGAATGGGGCCAACTTGAAAGAGGAGTGGTTGGATGAGGATGCCTTTGTATGGGCTTAGGGCCCCTGCTATTCTGAAAGCTACATTCTATTTCACTGCAGAAAAAGAGCACTTCAAATTAGAAGGGAAGATTATAGCTTTCTTCAAATCAATGTGTTGCCCTAGTTCTAGAATTCAGGGAATTTTTAAACATTGCTACAGTCCTCTCAGGAAAAAATGAAAATGAGGGTATCTCATTATTTTAAACAAATGCTTGGCTTCCTTTGCAGCGATGGATATTGTGTCTTGACTGCCTTATATGAGACACGTTTTTAAAGATGGGCAGAGCAATCACTTATTTAATCATAGGAGCTTGGGAACCTGGTAATGTGGTCGGGCCTTGGATAGGGCTTCTCTACTGGGAAAGGAAATGCCAGGATATTTCACTACAGATCTGGAAGAGCATGGGAGGAAAGACATCCTGCTAATATAAACAGCAGCTGGGAGAATTTAAAAATGATGAGCCATGTGATACCAAAAAGAGTTTTCACTTGGCCCATTATTTTGGGGGGAAACTGATAAAAATGGCTATTTTTAGAAACCAGAAAGATGTTAGTGTATTACTGTCTGAAATTTACAAAGTCTAAGGAGAGATATTTCTTAGACAGCTCACCACAGAGAGATAATAATATTTTAGGTCAAATTTCAAAGAACGATGTAAGTACCATTTAGCAACTGATAACATATGGATGAGAATTTGCAATTTTTATTTTCTTTTTTCTCCCTTTTCTAATTTGAACGCCCCTTTATACAATATCACTTAATTGGAATACGTAATAGCCAAAAATAATTTCATGCAGATGCTCTCAATGGAAATTATTCTGTAGGCAGTCAATCTTATGGCACTGGGAGAACTGGATTCAACTTCCTGATTTTAGTCATTGGTTCTGAACTCAGTGCATCTCTCTGCCTTGTTTCCTCATCTATCAAATGAGAATGGTAACATCTGGACATACTTTGCAGGGTGAGTGTAAGGATCAAATTTCAAAAACTACTTGAAAGTAATCTGTAAGCTGAACACTGCGACATGAATTAGAAGTATTATCATCGTTAATATAAACATGATAAAGACAAATCCTGAGAGGATCACCTATAAAATGTTTCCTGAGCAATGATCAGTCAAATGCATCTTGAGTATGTAGTACAAAAGCAGTTTTCTTACTTGGCTGTTGCTCCAAAAAGCTTAGTATTTCCAGTTGAATGTTTTCATAAGAAATTTCAAGGTCATTTTATATTGTCTATATTAAAAAGGTCTTGCACTTTGGCCAAAAAAAAGGGGGGGTTTATGCAAGTTAGAGGAAACGTCATTATGAGTATTATTATTAGCACTAACGTGATGCAGAATTAAGTCTTCTCAAATAGGACTTAAGAATATGAAAAATCTACCAGATTTAAATAGCCCTTTGAGTAGCATTTACATAGCCATAATTAACATTCTATGTACACCAAGACAGCCTGAAATGGCTACGCCATGATTCTTTTACAGATGCTTAAGACAAAGCCAATACAAGATTCATGATTTTTTTTCTTCGTAGGATTGTCAAGGTTTTTAGTAGAATCTATCAGAAATGTACTATTACAAAGTATCTCATCATTTCAACACTTAACTAAGAGACTTACCAGTTTTCACCATTAGAATTGGCTTTATGAATTGTTCTAGAAATGCACCCAAAGGAATGCCTGGGTGACAATGATGGTTTTGTTTGGTAGAGTAGCATTTTAACCATGCCCTTTTGTTTCTGAAATCTCTGGTTTTGTACATAATTTTCTTAAATTAGTACCTACTGGCCCATCAGATGGAAATGCTGCTGTTTGTTTCATTCTCATTCTCAGTCAACTGCATTGGTTCTTCCCCAGCCTTGCTCCCCACAAGTTGTTGACCAAACACTTGCTCAGCTTCATCCTCATCAGACACTACTTTGTGCCTGGGATTTCTATTTCTACACATTCCCTTCTGTTTACAACTTCCTTTTTGCTAAAGATTCTTATTTCTCCAATGGTTAGACACCCAGCCTGCCAATTTTCATTCTACTGCCGCCTTGAACTCTTCACCACAATCAACCTTACATAGCTCTCGAATCTGTTTGAGGCTACACTGGAGTCCTCTAGTTTGGATTCCACGGGCAGGGATTACAATATCAATGTCTCCCATGGGCTTTGGGTTCGATTCTCACTTGTGTGTCATTTCTCCATTTACTCTCCCCACTTCATTAATTCCCCCACTGTTGCCTGTCATCTTTCTTCTTACTCCTGTGCCTTTAAATATTGTGGGGTAAGGTCTCATTATCAAAGAGACTGAGACAGTTTGTCTCCCGGACAAAGCACAGGATTGACAGTAGACAGGAAAAGATTCTAGTTGTAGCTCTGCCATGAAATCTCTTTGGAAACGTACCCCCATCCCCACGCCCCGCCCCCGCCAAATCTCTCTTCGTTTAAAAATTGCATTAATCCTCACTGATCAGAAATTCTGTCACTGGTTCATGTACTCTCAGCCCACTCAGTGAAAGTCTCTTCTAGATTTGGTGTTTTCAGCCTCTCCATTCCCATTGGCTCCTCTTTTGTCTTTAGAAGTGCTTATCTGCCCTTGCTTAGAAAAATGACAGGAGTAACAACAAGACCTTCTCCTGACCCTGGCCTCACATTCAATTAGCATGGTATTTTTCTCCTTCATTTCATAACCAGAGCCTCTAAATGAGTGCTCTTTCCTGCTTTTCTTCATTTCCTCACCTATTTAACTCTTGCAATTTATCAGCATGCTATGTGATGCCCTCCCTGCTCTCAGCTGCTTTTGATACACTTGGTCCCTCTCTTCTTTCAACTCTTACCTAGGATTCCTTCCTATTCATGTCTCTCTGCTCATCTTTTTCATGGTCCTCTGTGTTTTCTTCCCTTCATCCCTCCTCTGCCTGCTCTATACACTCTCCAAACCAGTACTCAGCCCTCGTTCCAGTCTCATCAGCAAGGGGAGCTCATTCTTTTGAGAAAAGGCTTCCGCTGTCAACTTTCCAACAGCGTTCACCGGAAAGATGGAAGAGAGACCAAGAAACTTTACATCTCTTCCCATTTTCAACACCCTGTTCTCTCTCTCAGACAGGGTATAAATGTCAACTTGTACCAAAGCAGGGAGACATTTGCCTTCCTTCTGCTTTTTGCTTTCTCTTCCCCTTGTAGACAATATATTTCAGAACACGTGTCCGAGTCCAATTTCTTAAACAGGGAAGTCTGCATCACAGACAAACTCAACAGGCATATAGGACAGGTTTTACTAACGACAACAAAAAGTAAAAAATGATTCTGTGCTTTCTGTTCACCTACATATATGAGAGGTTTTACTTTTCATTATATTTGAGATGTCAGGCTGTTTCAGAAACTGTGAAAATGTTGTAAAGTCCTATTCAAAGCGTGTTTTTACTTGGCCCATTAGAGGTGACTTTCCATGAAATTCTGAGGCTATTTTTTGTTTAAGGACTGCATTTTAATAGTCATTTTTTCAGTAAGTCACAGACAGATAGTACAGGTGACTTTTCTAAGAGATTTCAAGCTATTTGCTTTCCTTTTCCTTGATTATATAATTTGAAAACCCAACAGACAGTTTTAAAGTTTTGCAAAAGTAGAATTTAGGAAAGGTCTTTAAGTATAATTGGAAACAGGTCAGTTGTGAAAGGAAATAGTCTTGGGAAAAAATCTCACTTGCCATTCTACATTATATTTCTTCAGTCAAAACTGTAACCATTTTCATGACTGGGTAGATTATCATGGCACATCATTACTAAGATTTTTAAAATCATAATTAATTATTTTGAAATAATATTTTAAAGAGTAGTTTCTATTTAATCATTGCTTACTATTTGCTAGGACTATATAAAGTGCTTTAACAAATAATATTTGTTCATACAGTTTACATACTTAGAAGACACACCATTGCTTTCCCTGCCTCTACTCACATCTGTGATGTTCTCTATAGTTTACATAAAATCTTGCTAACAATTATAAGAAATAGGCATCCTTGTTCCCATTTTACAGAAGAGGAAACAGACCCAAAGAGATTAAGTAACTTGCTCCACCAGCATCTTATAGCTAGTGAGTGATTAAACCTGCATTTAAACCCAAGTCTGTTAAACTGTAATGTGTGGGTCCACACAGTATATTCTGCATTTCACTTTTTACATGGTAGTCAGATTTTAAAAGTTTGTGTTTCTTATTTCCTTTAATAAACAATTATCCATGGAGTAATGTGAGAAACAGGGAAAATTGACTCACAGCTGCTGCAAATATTACCGTGGCTTTAAGGGTCTTTCTGGCCCTGAGATCCTTAGTTTCATAACGTAGATGTGCAGTTATCATTTTTTAATGAGAGCTGGAGAAAGGATGAAGGACTCATCCCCATTTACAAGGCTACTCCCTTCACCATATTCAGGTATGTAGAAAACCAAACCAATAATGATGCTTAGAGCTCATGCAATTCTATGTCAAAAGGAACAGTTGCTCTTAAAGGATATTTTAATTAAGCTCTGAAGGCCAGATGAGCTACTCATCCCTACCATAATGAAGCAGTCATTTTTATCTTGTGGAGAGTGTAAGACTTGGCATCTGAGGCTCTGTCACTTACTAACTATGTGTCTGTAATCAAGTAAATTCTCCACTTACAGCAAATTTGGTAGATTAGCTAACTGATTTCCTATTCTAATCCCCTTTTAGCTTTTCTTCCACGAAATGCACCAGTTGTAAAAGAAGCTGAAGTCCAGACTAAATTTCCCAGGTCCCTTTACAACTAGGATAAAGGCATATGACCTAATTTCCACCAATCAGAAGCCTCTGGGCAAGACAAAGATGCAGGAGTGAGCAACAGACGATGGCAGCTGCTTTCTGGTTATTTGGATTGACTGGAAAGCACATGGAGTGACAAAGGTATCTGGTTCTTCTGGAACTGCTGTGATGAAATTTCCAGCCTCCAAATGTGAACATCATAGGGGTGAATAGAGGCAGTGGAAGCAATGATGCATCCTCTAAAAGAGCTCCAAATAATTGTCAGGCACTGTTTAGGCTGTATTGTTCATGGCGCTGCTGTCTGGCTGGTTAGTAACCAAACCTGGGTCTTGCCATCCCAGAGATTCCATGAACTACCTAATACCCTTTGACAAGTTCCTTTCTCCTTAACCTGGGAGGGTGGATTCTACTGTTTGTAACTAAGAACCCCAAGCCATACACCATTCTACTTCTTTAAGGATAAGATGAGATGATAATCTAATTTTCAGGCCGGTTGTGAGGTACATGGTAAGCTTTAAAATGGCATATAGGGGCTTCCCTGGTGGCGCAGTGGTTAAGAATCCGCCTGCGAATGCAGGGGATACGGGTTCGAGCCCTGGTCCAGGAAGATCCCACATGCCGCAGAGCAACTAAGCCCATGAGCCACAACTACTGAGCCTGCGCTCTAGAGCCCATGAGCCACAACTACTGCGCCCGTGTGCCACAACTACTGAAGCCCGTGCGCCCTAGAGCCCGTGCTCTGCAACGAGAAGCCACCGCAATGAGAAGCCCGCGCACCTCAACGAAGAGTAGCCCCTGCTCGCCACAACTAGAGAAAGCCCGCGCGCAGCAACGAAGACCCAATGCAGCCATAAACAAATAAATAAATAATTGAATAAGATGTTTTAAAAAATAAAATAAAATGGCATATAAATTTTAATTTTTGTTATTATTAATTGCTGGCCACTTAAGCTTTGCTGGAGAGAACTACCAACCACCACAAAATAAATAAATAAGTTCCTGCTATACCTATCTTGGAAAATGCTGCATAGTATTGCCCATGTGAGGTGCAGCCTTTTGAATTAAGGATTATATTTGAAAACTGTATTATTCTCTCTCCATGCTGTCTAAGAATGTATAGCATGCATCTTTGGACTAGATGTCACTTGGCCCATTTGTTGTGATCTTGCTTAGGGCAAAATACCCTGTATGACAACTGATTATTTCTTTCGGGGAACTGTTGTGCCCCTTTCTCCAAGGTGAATTCACTGAAAACCACACAGCCTTCATTTAAAAATAGGACTCCAAAAATACACTCTCAAAAATTGCTGAAAATTCATTTGGTTCTTTGTGATGTGTTAATTTTACTTATATAAGTATACATGGCATCACACATGTACCCACTCTTGAGTCCGGAGATATGCCGACAACTTATTCTCTGTTCTTTTTTTTGGTCCTCCAAAGGACCACTATATTTTTGTTTGCACGTATTCACTCATTATATTTGACAATCCCACGATTAAAATTTATAAATGTTACATTAAATATACAAACTGAAATGAAAATCCCCTACTTTTAAGGAGCTTATAGTTATAGTAACTATAATCTAGAAGAAATAAGAAATAATTAGTTATGCCACTATAACTGAAACAGTTTATTATTGATGAGGATGACTGGGTTAAATTCATGGAAGAGACAACACTTGACTTAGATTAAAAATTTTTTAAAAATGAAATCTCAATAGGAGAAAAATTGGTTGTTGGGGAGAGACATTCAATGATAAGATGAAAGTACTTGCAAAGAAACAAAAGTGTTAAATTGTTTGATTTGGAGAATTGGGAGCTGTCCAGTATGGCAAATTCTTGGATTCATGACAGAGTGTAGTTAAAATTAAGAATGCAGAGGGAGTCCTTACTCATATTTCTTCTCCACCATACCTTTTATCATTTCTTCATCTTCAATATACTTTCATAACTTTACCATTGATTGTATTTTAGGTTGACTGTTTCTTTATGTCATATGGAAAAACCCCTCAATCCATAGGCTAGTCTCCTCAACTGCTTTTTAACTGCGTCTCTTTGATAAACTGTAACTTCTGTAAGGGCAAAGATTTTATCTGGCTTTATCACTATTTTATTACTCTCATTATTATGTCTATCTTTATCACTATGCCTAAGCATAATAGCATAGTGCGAGAAATACTGTAGTTAATAAATAAATAATTGCTGAGTAAATGGCTTCTAGATAGCCAGAAACAGCAATCCATCATCCAACAGTAGCATCAACAAGAGCCCTTTGCTGAGATATCATAGATAAGTGGGCCATATTCTACAGCAAGTATTTATGTGACGTGCTGGAAAGATACACCAGAAGGTACTTTTTGTAGTCTGGGTGTATGATAACTTTTCCTATGCTGGGCCCTTTTCACAATGCTATTCAAGGCAAATTTTTGCCTCTGATTTAATTCCTGAATTCATGACTTAGTTATAATGATTCTAGATTAAAAATACATTTTCTGGATAAAAGATAAAGTTTCCGTAGGTGACAATAAAACACACATACACACAGTAACTCAGCATTAATAAGAAGAGAAATTCAGGAAACACAGAATTTGCAGCTTTTCTGGGTGAATATTTTTCAAAGTTTTTCATGAGTTGTCAACTGTCACATCCTTGAGTTATTCTTTCCTGAATGTCTTTCTGAACCGATTTTTAATAAATTATCTGGCTTGCTGTTGTGGTGGGTCATCTGTGATCACATCCATCTTGTCCAGTTACAGCGGTAACATGTGTAAATTGGATCTCTAAGGAGTGATAAAGTGATGCAAATAGTGCTTTTCACCTTGAGTTACCGTAGCCACAGTCATTATTTGCACCAGCTTCTGTGCTGTGTTCTTCTATGAAATCCCCTAACAAGATGCTTCACCTCATGTCACATCCAAACTACTGATAAGAATACATTCATTGAAAAGTTTGGAGCTGACATCATTTCACTGCCAAAATTGCCCTTCCAAAAAATTATCTTCAGAGCTATTGTTAGGTTGATCTTAATATGCTTGGAAATTCTTTAGTTATAGAGACCATATGTTGCCAGATTCAAGAGGATAATTTGCATCCTGGGTAATAGGAATGGGGTGAAGAATAACCCTCTAATAACTGGAAAGTTTTCAAGGCATGAAGTACAACAGCAATAATGGGCTCTGTGGTTCCCTGGGCATATGTCAGTCCCAGAAAACTAGTGGAGAAGTGTTAATGCTTCTGGGTCTCTGGGGAGCTCTAGGGCATGGTTTCTGTGGCAGTTGTCAGAAATCAAGATTATTATTTATTTTCCACTTGGGTCACAGAGCTAATAAGCAAATAAGTAAATTCCCAATAGGAGTAATATATTCTTCTAAGAGGAAGGAGGAGGTTTTTCAGAGTGCTGTCTTACAGGCAGAGTGATTCCAGCATCCTTATTATTCTGAGTTGTGAGATGCTAAAGGGTGGGAACACTGGGTTAAATGAGGTTCTTCAGATTTACTCACTGCAGGGTGGCTCAGAGCCTTAATATGATCTATTCCTTTGGGAATCTCAGTACACAGATATAACATGGCTCACTGAATTCCGTTATTACCAGGAGCTTCTTGGGAACACAGTTTGGGATGCTGCGGCCTATTGGACAGTTAAGATGCTCCATAACTTCCCTTTTGGAATTATGAATGACTATCACCACTTTTTTGTTATAGTATTTCTTGTTTCTTAAAAAAAATGGTCTAAAAAAAGGCAGACTGGTCACAGCCTTTTGGCTACTTCACGGGGTGAACACAATCCTATTAGAGTATCTATTTTAAAAAACTTCTTGTTAGCCTAGTGCCCTATTACTCTTAATTTTCTTAACTTTTCTCTTTCTAACAGTGTATTTTAAGGCCTTATTGCTTTGGAGAAAGCTTTTGTTTTAGTAGTACACAAAGGATGCATACTCAAGACAGAAAATTTAGAGGATCAAAATAAACAAAAAGAAGAAAATAAAAATCACCCATAATCCTATCAAGCAGATATGAGCATTGTTGATAAGTAGATGTAGATCTTTTCTTTATTTGCATTTTAGATATTTTCATTTATAAATATAGGAACATGTTGTGTGGACATTTTAATATGCTTTTTTTCCACTTAGCAAGCAGGATCAACACTTTTGCATGCTATTACCTACTCTCACGCCACTTCATTTTCAATCACTGCCATATTTCATTTACGTGATCATTCTTCCACTGTTGGAGGTTTAGTCTTAACAGGCTTCCTGCTCTTCCCAAGTTTACTCTGTTAGCATTCTCAGAGATTTCAGTGATGTGAATATCAGAACAGATGACAGTGTTCTCGGTTCTATAAGGCCTTGTGCTAGAAACTTCACGTCTCAACTGCTGTATCAGAGAACAAAGGCACTGACAATGACCTGCCACCTGGAGTCCCTGAAATTATACTCATGGTGCTACAGACGGTCATAACTCCCCAGCCCGACTCATCAATCTGCAGCTACAACTTATTCCCAGGCCACTAATACTTCAGAGGAACAATGCAAGCAATTTAGGGGTCAAATCCACAGAAGGGCACTAAGTCAACCCTTCTGGCTCTTGGGATGAGGACAGTATGGGACGTGGGGATCTTTAGGATGGCAGCATGAGACAGTTCCCTGTTTTGTTTGAAGTCTTCCAGGCTATTTATCTCAGAGCTTGACCTGGAATGAATGCCCACATCACTTACACCAAAGATAATTCCTTCAGCACCATAGGAACAGTTATAAAAAGGCCTATATCATCATAGTCCAGTAGTCTCTTCAATGAGCCAACTCCAATAATGATTGTCAAGTACTGAGAATTCATATCTGTAGACTGACCACAGAAGTTCTTCCGGACGTTGACAGGCATGACATGAGGGAGGCTGGTGGGCTGGATTTTGCTGGTCTAAATGGAACTCTTACTCCATGCATGTTATTTTAGGATAAGATCTTGATTGCCTCTCATCCTTGTTTCCCTAACTGTGAAGCACCTTGAAGTAATCTTTCATACAAAGGAGGTCAAATTGGACTAGAAATATCTTGGCTCTCTCTACAAGTCAAATGTTTATGAAAATTTGCAGCTACAAACTTTGAGTATTTAATTCCCAGGATTTTGGATTTTGTCAGTAATTTTGAAAAGCATTTGTTAAGGGATTTGTTCCAGGAGGCAGTATTGTGAAGTGTTAAAACTATAGACAGTATATTCAGATAACCTGAGTTCAAATTCTGCCATTTACCAGCTGTATCACCGTTCTGCAATCATCTCAGCTGGAATACAGGAAAAGTGTGTCTACTTCAGATTCATGAAAATTAAATGAAATAAATATCAGGAAAGCACTCAATATCCATCTTGCACACAGAGATGCTTAATAAATACTATTATGATTAGTTTTAATATTGAAAGAAAATTATAAATATATTTAAATACTTTAATACAATTTATTATCAATAAGGATGCTATTATTAGTTGTCTCTACTATGTGTGAGTGCTGTGCTTGTTCCTGGGGGTAAAAAGTTGAATAACATACTGTCCTCTGCGGAGTTGAAGTCTACAGAGTAGTCACCTGTAGTTTATTTCAATATAGTGTTGTAAGTGATGAAATAAATGGTATAAAAGTACGTATGAGATGTGGAGATGCATTGCTCAGTGTAGATGGATATAGGGGAGACTTAGTGGAGTCACATGGCATGGGCAGTGGAGTTTTACTTGCAGGGCATCAGCATGAGTTACTGAAATGCTGTGGTTGCTGCTTCCCCTGGTGCTTTCAACCTGAGCTTAAATCAAAAGAACTGAAGAGACCTCAAGTGTTTTTGTTTTGTTTTGTTTTAACGATTGGCTTTTACTGTCTTACAGAAGATGTGAGAAAACAAGTCCCTGTTATTCTCTGTACAAAATAACTTATGAAATATCATATATCTTTATATAGCCTAGTACAGGGAATACATTTTAATTCATTTGGGTTTTTTTTCAGCTTCTTTAATATGTACACCAAACCACATTCTATTCAAGTGTTTAAAAACCTAGACCAAATCAAGGTAATAGTTTCTGGTGTTTAATTATTTTATTTTATTTATTTATTTTTGGCTGTGTTGGGTCTTCATTGCTGCGTGCGGGCTCTTCCCTGGTTGCGGCGAGCGGGGGCTGCTCTTCGTTGCGGTGCGCGGGCTTCTCATTGCCGTGGCTCCTTTTATTGTGGAGCATGGGCTCTAGGTGCGCGGGCTTCAGTAGTTGTGGCACGCAGGCTCAGTAGTTGTGGCGCACGGGCTCAGTTGCTCTGCGGCATGTGGGATCCTCCCGGACCAGGGCTCGAGCCCGTGTCCCCTGCATCGGCAGGCGGACTCTCAACCACTGCGCCACCAGGGAAGCCCGGTTTCTGGTGTTTAATTAAGCAAAAACAAGCCAAAGAAACCCCCCCCCCAAAGACAGTTATATTTTAAAGGAAACATTAGGGTAGGGAAAATTACTTAAATACATTAGCCTTTCATCCTTATTTCCTGTGGTTTCCCATATTTTTCCTGCTCCCTGAGATATTCTCTTGGCAGCAAATACAGAATCTCAAGATCTGTACTACTGTAGACATTTGGATTTCTTGTATCTTTGTCAGGGGCATTTTACTTTCCTAATTAGGAACAGGGCTTCAGTGGCTACTGGCTAAAAATCAAGCCTGATATAGCTTCTCACCCACTATTAGGAAAAGGGGGAGGCTGGAAGGGGCCTTTGGCCCTCATTAGATGCCTGATACGTTTTATTTGTACATTTGCAGAAGCGGCTCAGCAAGTGTGGCAGTGTCACTGTGGCCAGATTTGCTAATTGGAGAATGTGAAAGAGTAGCCATATAATCTCAGGGTCTCTGGGGAATTTGCCAAACTGGAAGTTTAATCCCATCATTGTGTTTCTTATCCTAAAGGCATAGAAAGACACTATCTCAAATTTTTGGTCTCCATTCAGACACCAATGTGGCTTACAACGATCAAATGTCAGATGTGACTGAACTACAAAAGCCGACCTTGTCTTAAGGGTGAAGACCTTGCACTGATCCACATTGTGTTCTAACACTGGACAGAGGAGATTGCTCTGGAGTAGCTTTTTTGAAAAGCTTTTTTAAAAAGCTGTTCAAGGAGGTTCTGAGTATCACATAAGTATAGAGCTGACCTTTGAACAATTCAAGGGTGAGGGGTGCTGACTCCCGGGCAAAATCCAAAACCCACGTACTGCTATCTCTGCCTCACAAACAAAGGAACTGATAAACAGTTTGGATACAATCAGGACTCAAACCCTCGTTCTTGTGATTTCACATATCATGATCTCTAATTGAACACAAACTTTTCCACACAGTTAATGTAGAAAATACACTATATTTATTGAAAAATACCCACATGTAAGTGGATCTGTGCAGTTCAAACCTGTGTTGCTCAAGGGTCAACTGTATTTATCAAGTTGTCATTCTCGGTGAATGAATGACAGAATGTAAGGCAGCAGTGGAGTTTCTTGCATAAAAAGGATTTCAACGTTTAGTCACTTCATTTTACGGGGAGAAAGTCTGTAGAGAGATGAACCATTTGTGACATAAGTAAAAGAACTGGTGGTATCTGAAGCTAGAACTCGGGTCTCTGATTCTTTTAAGAGCCTTGTTATCTTCTGGAAAAGAGGCCACATGGTGCCTTTCAAGGATGGACAAGCCAGGGTAAGTCAGTCTTTATCTTCCCACCTTGTGCATTTACAAAGGATGCTCACTGAGAAGATCATTATTCAGACAGGGCTGACTCTCCATAAAGAAAAATCTAGGCTCCATTTGAGTGGTATCTATTTATTGACTTTAAGCTTAAGTTTTCCACTGTGGGTACAAGTGTTTATATGGAAGACTGTTACACCCACTACGTCTTCATTAAACAAAATGGCCGCTCCTTTTAGTCTGAGTAGGTATAATGATCCTATGACCCACAAGAACACCATTGCCCTAAAATCATTCTCTCTCTCTCTCTTTTTTTTTTAATAGTTCTTACCTGTGTTAGAGACTATTTTTGAAATGGCGACCAGTACACCCTATTTTGTCCAGCAAAGTTCTCTTTTTAGTTAATAATCCACTCCACAAGAGTTCAACTCTTCATGGATATAGTTCAACACTGAGCTTGTTTTGTTAAAAATTCCAATTGCATCCTTACAGTCTAAATTTTAATGTTGGAAGTAGTCTTAAAAGGTGCTTTAAGACAATCATCTACCTCAGGGATAAATCACATCTTAGATATGAATGTATCTTAGGAGGTACAGGAAAAGTTTCCAGAATCCCTTGGGAATTTGTACTAGAATCTGATCATGTTCACTTAAAGATGTCATATTTCATGTACAGACTAGCTATTCCTATAATTTCAGTGTCTATCTTCCAGTTCTACCCTGAGACTTGGTGGGGGATAGTCAAATCAATTCTCTTTTAGAGTACTTAGGTGAGGGTAGATCAGTAACTTCTGGCTCTCCTTTCCCCAGATTAAGACATGCCCGTTTCAATTTTGGGGGAAAAGAAGAGTTTACGGCACACATAGTTGTTCCATTGTTGCCCAGAATTAGTTTTCAATGAGCAAATCAGGAAGTAGTTCCCTTTGGTTAGTGGTTTTTTTCTGACTCATTGGCATTGAAACACTTTCAGGATCTTTCTGAATTTAGTTTAAGGAACTGAATTTCCTTGAGAGCTTCACTGTATGATCTCCAAGAGTCATTGGTGCTTCTATTTTTGTTTTTGTTAAATTAATTTCCTAGTCTGGGAGTTTTGAGCTCATAACCTCTGCAAGGAGACATGGCCACGGCCATATAGCTTAGCCTCTGAGCCGCGGGCTCGGAGGAAGCTGTATTTCAAGGACAAGGAAGCCAGGGAGGGGAAGGGGGAACATGTTTATTTTCACTTTTCACAGACAACAGTGGGGATGAATCTAAACTCTGGCAGGAGACCATTAGGTGCCAAACTGCCACTGTCATTTGCATAACGTGTAATCTAAGGTGTTGATTCATCTCTGATAGACAGGCATGTTTAGTGAGGGGGAGGTAAATTCCTGCCCTTTAGGAAACCAATCACATTCCTTCTTTCCATCAATTCCACAGAGGCAGGGGCCTTTCTGCTCCATTGAACTTGCTTCTTGTCTCTACTTAGCAAACTGACTGATGGTGCTAGCTCTTCCCCTGCTGCTGCCTCTGATGCTGCGGCCCCATGCTGCTGAGTACCGCTGCTCTGTCCACCCAAAGGAAAGGAACAGGAACCGTCAGCAACGTAACTGGTGGTTTGGTGTGCATTTTTTTTATAATGCTGTATTCTGTAAAATTGCATCCCATCCTTAAATGGGACTTACCTTCTGAAAATTGTGGAGAAATGTACATGTTCAGAAAGTGCTGTCCTGTTAAAATTGAACCATTTGATGTTAATAGAATTGCAGAGTAACTGATTTTAATAGGCTGTTTGTTGAAGGTGGGCATTTGGCATAGAATTTTGGTTTCAGAGACTGGATATATATATTTGCATGTTTGTACAGTGGCAAATGCCTTTGTTTTAACAAATGAGTCCTCGCATTTTAATAAAATTTCTTTCATTAAATATTTATCAAGACTTGTATTTTTAAATATACAGTGGTCAAAAGGGAGGCTTTCACAGCTTTGACTTTCACAACATTGTCTTAGCTTGTCTTATTTCCACTGTACAGGAATGATGTTGTTTATAATGGGGACCAAGGGTCAGATGTTTCTACATCCCTTCCACCATAAACAACTTCTAAACATTTATACAAACATTTATTATGAACATTTTATAAACATTTTTTCTAATTCTCAAACATTTAAGAGGCATTTCCAATTCCTTTTGGTTGAATCATACAAAATTGCCATGTATGTAGCTTAAAAAAGGTTGATCATCAGCAGTTTCATATGGCTCAACCCAACAGCTGTTTAGGAGAGCCAGGATTCAAACTCAAGTCAGGAAGGATCTAAAGCTAGCCTTTCTTCCACTATGCCATGCTGCTGCTTTATTTATTTATATTCCAGGCTGTTTCAAGACTGTAGCCTAATACCTATTTCATACTACATATAACATGTGGATGATAAATATTTGTTGACTGGCTTTTAAAAAATGGATTTAGAGGAAGCACCAAAGATCTATGTTTTGTAACCATTTAGCAAGTGTCAGGTCTCAGTTTTTAACCACGGTAACACTGGGTGGTTATCAAGGACTACTAGATACCATCTCAAGTCATTAATCCTCTAGTCTCTACATATGGTACAGTTTATCACTAGTGAGGGGCTCTTCATGGAGTGGGTGAAATCCTACATCTCTGATCTCTCTTCCTTTTGTGTTTTCTCCTGCCGGCAAGGCTTAGCAATTTCACAGGTTTTATGAAATGACTGAGAAAGTACTTAGATAATCCGCCTTCAAAATATCCCTCCCTCTTCTTTCTCACTCTATTAACATCTCCTTTCCACAGTTTCATTTCTTCCATCTCCAACACTTTCTCTTTTCTAGAGATAATACTCTAATCTTTCACCCACAGGTATTTAGCTCAAATCCTTATATTGACCATTTTAAGAACGGATCCGCACATCTTAGAAGAACCCAGGTGGCTGTCATAATGAGCATGTCCAAAAGATAAATTCTGAGAGCAAATCAATGACTGCACAATTTAGAGTGTAATTACATAGTAATTACTCAATTTGCTTGTGAACACTGAATCCTCTCCATGGGTTTTAAACAGATGTCATAGCAGATGCACCATACTGAAAGGAGAATTTCTATTAACTGAAGCAGTAGTTGGGTTTATTATCTTCAGGGGTGCTGAATTAAACTGGTAATAGAGGGCACTGTTAGGAAGTATGATTCAGACAGGAGAGGGACAGAAGTGGTCAAACATGGGAAAGTTCCCATAAGTAAGTGTATCAAATATAGTATCAGCATTTCAAAGGATTGATGAATACTTGGCTTTGGGGTTATGTGACAGTTATCGATAGTAGTGACGGAATTTTGGAGAGAACTTCCCGGTGTATAAAATTATTTCTACCTATTTGATTATCACCAGAATCCAGGATGCAGGTACGAGTGTCCTGAAGCTCAGAGGTCACCCAGGTTCTTACAAGGGGTGTGTAACGGAGCCCAAACCAGAGCCCAGGCTACCTGATTTCCAAGCCCCCTCTCTTACCATTGCACCACTGCTCCTTCAAGCGAATAGTTCAGTCAATAAATCAGTTGGACTGTGCATGTGTTTTTAATCAAACTGACTGACCTTTTGACTTGTGAGTTTAAAATCAAAGAGATTAAATCAGTTGCTTGTGAAAATACAGATTAACAAACCCTTGTTTATTTTTACATCAAACTCCTGGTTTCAGTACTATCTATTTTCAAACAGCTACAGTTTGAAATCAATTCTTTATACAACATAGGAGACTGCCAGACATGCACCACTCTTTTCTGCTAATTTTATGCGCACACAGGAAAATCACCACTGGTAGCATCATCTTCAAATATCTAGAACAATGTACCCATATCGATATTGATGGTTTCAAATTATGGGCAAGTTTGAAATAAAAGGATGCACAAACTCCTTGATTGAATTTGTGGTAGCGTTTTGCTGGTGGCTGGGAAAAACTCGCACACGTCCTTGATTTTCCTCCCTGACCAACGCTTTCCTGTTTTTGAAGCATGAATTGATCCCTATTCCATCTCATTCCAGCTTAATGTCTTTCCTCATCCAAATCTGGACAATGGAATGTTTGCTCAACAGCCTGGCCACCGCTGACCCCTGCTCCCTGGTCTGTGAGAAAGGCCTGACCTTAGTGAGACTCGTAATTCAGGAGGCTGCTCAAGGAGGGAGGGCTCCAGAGAATTCGCTGTTGCTGAGTCCTTGAAGGCACTTCCCTGGGGCATGACTTCCAGACACGGGTGGTGATTGGCGAGAGTGACAGGGAAATGACCTGGTTGTTTGACAGTAGGGCTCCCACACAAATGTCAGCCCTGGGCTGGGAAAAGCTGCCTTTTCTCTTTCTGTGCAGTTTCTCCTTCATGGAAGATCTTTAGTGCTCCCTGGAGATTCCTTTCCCTTTCCCTCTCCTCCCCAAAGACTCTGGGGTGCTTGTAGCCCCTTCTCCCGCCTCCTCCATATTTTCACCTGAATGATGGCTGCCTCACCCCCACTGCACTCTCTCCCTGCCCATCACCTCTCACCCCACTCTCCCCTCCCCTACCGGGGAATTATACCTCTCTTTGGAACACTTCCCCTCCTAGGGCTCCTCTTTCCAACATTTCCTGTCCTGTCCTCCCACCTTCCTCCTGAAAACAAGCAGGACCCTGTGGGACCCCCATTTCTTACTTGTAGGGAATAGACTCCAGCCTCATGACCTTCCCTGAGTGCGGAAGGGCGGATTGGAACAGTTGCTAATGAGGGAAGGGAGGGGATGCAGAGACAATGGAGGAGCAGTCAAGAAACAACAGTGCAGCCTTGGGGCAGGGTTCTGGTTCCTCCTCAAGGGATACACATAACAATACCTTTGAGCTCTTCACAGAGCTAAAACCCCCAACAAATGGAAGATGTCAGCATTCTTCGTTCCAGAGAAGATCACAGTTTGTTAACCTCGAGAACCTCATCAGGAGACCACCTGAGGCCAGATTACAGGAACCACAGAAACTCATCAGAAGACCACTTGAGGTCAGATGAAAGGAGTGCAGGCCCTGCACACACCCTGATCCTTATCAGCAACCCTGATCCTTATCAGCAACCCTGCCCTTGAATCATTGCTAGAAAGCTCCTCATCAAATCCCCCCGTGTTGGAACACATAGTTTTTCAGGGCACGAGCTCACTGTGTCCCCCCCTCCCCTGCCCCTTTGCCTGGCAAAGCAATAAAGGTATTCTTTTCTATTGTACTTCACCGAAAACTCTGTCTCCGAGATTCGATTCGGCACCAGTGCACCAAGGCCAAGTTTTCAGTATCACTCCTACACATCTGAGGACTGTTCTCCCAGACTCTCATCATGGCCCATTAATAAGCCAAGGCCTGCATCTCAGCTGAGAGCAGAGGTGGAGATGGGCCAGTGAAGAAGGAAACAAAGGGGGAGGAAAGGCACCCAATGAGACTTGCGGAGAGTGGGGAAAGGGGAGATCAGAGGCCCTGGGAGTCTGGAAATGAAACCAAGTGGGGACCTGACTTTTCTCTCCTGCTCCAACTTTATATATAACACTTTCTACATATGTTATATTAGAAATCTAATAATAATTAATATAATACAATATACATAGATTAATATATTAGAAATAATGAATATAATACTAGAAATAATTTCTGCAAAATCTCTGACTTTGTGAGTAAAACATAACAGACACTCAGTAAAAGATGGTTATTACCTTATTGCTTTTTAAGACCCAAAGTGACTCCAATAATTGAATTGGGTTCAAATCAGGGAGCAAAATCCAGTTTTGATAGAAGCAGCACTGTATTCGTGGTAAAAGGTCCTCTATGTTATAATACACAGATTGTGGCAGTCATTTGTGAGGGATGTCACAGGAAATTTATAATAATAGTCACCAAGTGCTGAAATTTGAGTATGATGATTTTGGAGACAGGTGAGTGTAAATGTAAAGACTTGGATTTCAGTCCTAGTCATATATTAGCCTTGGAAACACTGTGTAAACTCCATCAGCCTCTGTTTCCTAATCTGCAAGATGAAGATTCTATAGACCCAACTGTGCAGGGTTGTCCCCAACTCAAAGAGGATCGTATATGCAAAGCTCATGGCACAATGCTTAGCATGGAGTAAGCACGCAATAAAGGCTGCCCATAATTGGGGTTCAATTTTTAAAATTAGAGCAGATTCAAGTTTATTCTCGTAAAGACACTGATTTTACTCACTTGCCTTCGGATTTACTCTCCTGCAAGACAAAGAAGGGGTGTGGTTTGGCTATCCTGTTGGGGGTGCGTGACCCATGAGAAATTCATCTCCTATGTGGACTGTAATAGAAAAAATATCAGGAACCACTATGGTAGCTTTCACGTCAACTATATGACCACTGCCTATCATATTTCTGGCCATTTCAAATGCAATAGACCATTTTTCTAAAGGGTGGTGTTCATTAATTTATAAGGCAGTTCATCATACACTGGACTTACTTCACTAGGGACCTTCACTAGGTCCAAGGGATATTCTGTGCTATTAGGAAGTTATGAGAAGCCATTTATGTGATCTCAGGTAGATTTTATTGGCGAAGGAGGATCTGTTGACCATTTCATATCATAGGGCATTTTACAAATCCTGGAACTATATGGTTTATGCTAATTTATCTGACCAATATCTATAGAGCACCCACTACTTTCTGGCTCTGGGCTGGGTGCCAGGGAGCCAAAGGTGCATTGGACATGTCACAGGCTGTGAGTAAGCATGGGGCCCTGCACACAGCTGAATAAGTGTTTGTTGAGGTGACCGGGAAATAAGTCCTTCATCATAAATGCAGTAGAGAGCTAAGAGCAAAACTACTCTAGGAGGGCAGGGGAGAGAGCAACCACTCTGGGCTGTGACACCTCTGCTTCCTGGAGATGCCTTTTCTGTGCTCAAGGATCAATTTGTGCTGTCTCTCCAGGGCTAAGTGAAATCCACTGAGAATCCCTGCCACAGACAGGGCAACCCCGTGATATGGCCAGCCCTGACCCAACTTCTGCCCTTGGGGACTTCTCTTTTTTCCTTTTTTTTTTAACCTAGGAATTGTATAATGTCCCAGTTTCCATTCCAGTCTGCTCAGTGGCTGAGGCACAGCTTGAGACGGACTTTGGTACAGTGCATCCAAGGCCATAAACAAACACAGCATCAGAAAAGCCAACTCCTGGGCAGCAGCCCTGCAGTGAAGGGGAAGGGCCAGGTCTGTAGCCAGGGAGAAGGTAGGGTGAGCGTTATTTGCAGAACATATGCCTGGCTCCCTGCTCCTCAGCCCCCATCTGCGCATGGCAGGCGCTGCTTGCTTCTTGTGGCTTACCCAGTCTCACCTGGGTGCCAGTCTAGGCCAATCCAGCCTCCTAGTCCAGGGGGACTGAGGGGACCTGTGGCCGGGAACACAGTGGCTGAGGAGCTCGTCAGATGCCCAGCTGACCACGTGCTCAGCCTTTAGGAGTAGAAGCACTACACCCTGTTTTGTTCTTTGTGACTAAATGGACCATCTCGCACCCTGCGTCCTGAAAGTGTCATCTGTGTCGTTCCGTGTACCTCACTCTCTGGAGCCTCGTTTCCTCAGCTGTCCTCAATCGTCAGGTGAACGAGCAAACACCTACTTGCAGGGCTGTCTTGAGCAACAAATGAGATGACCTGTGAGGCACCGGGCACAGGAAAGAGGCACAAATTGCGTTGGTGTCCGAATCTTGACTTCTGTATATTTTGTCACTTCACTGTCCTCGGGGCCTGGGGTTGTGCCTCTGCATGTGAAGCATGGTCGTTTTGGCGTGGAGGACACTTGGTAGACGACAGCGTAAAACTATGTGCTTTACTGACCAATATTCCTGCGTGCTACCGGCATCCCTGGCTCTCACCCCGTCCCTGAACTTCATCCCTTCTCTGAGCCTCACTTTGTACCAGACCAGCACCTCCTTCCTTACGCTCACCTCATTCCTGACAGGGCATCTCCTAATCAGTTTCCTTGAGGTTCTTTGAGGGTTTGGGACTCAGAGACCTCCATAGGGCCAGAGAGAAGCAACAGGCCACCAAGCTAGAACGTAGGTATCCCGGTATCTGCTGGGCCTCCTCCTCCTCAGCTCTGGCTCAGCTGCCTGGGGAGCTGCTCTGGAAGACAACCATCAGCGACCATAGGACACTGGCTCCTGTCCTTCCTGCCACTTCCTTTTCCCAGGGCTCTGGGGGCCTAAGGGAAAACCTCACTGGTTTTCAGGCATGAGAGAGTGTGCTGTGAGCCCTGGAGGGCAGACTGGTAGAGTGGGCAGAGCACAAGCCTGGGAGTCAAGGGACGACCCATTCCCAGCTGTGTGACCGAGGCCATGCCACTCAGGGAATGTGACTGAGAAATGTAGGAACCAAATGCAGGTGGGCCTGCAACTCTGCCCAGCTGAAGAACGTTCAGAAAAGCCCATCTTGAGGGAAACCGCAGGGCCCCAGTCTCTGTCTAAATAAAAAGAAGTGCCTAGGGGTTTCCCTGGTGGCACAGTGGTTAAGAATCCGCCTGCCAATGCAGGGGACACGGGTTCGAGCCCTGGTCCGGAAGATCCCACATGCCGCGGAGCAACTAAGCCCGTGTGCCACAACTACCGAGCCTGCGCTCTAGAGCCTGTGAGCCACAACTCCTGAAGCCCATGTGCCACAACTCCTGAAGCCCACGTGCCACAACTCCTGAAGCCCGCATGCCTAGAGCCTGTGCTTCGCAGCAAGAGAAGCCACTGCAATGAGTAGCCCCCGCTCACCGCAACTAGAGAAAGCCCGCGCCCAGCAACCAAGACCCAACACAGCCAAAAATAAATAAATAAATAAATAAATAGGAAAAAAAAAAAAAAAAGAAGTGTCTAAATTAAGCCTTAGCTTGAAGGACTGAAACAGAAGGAATCACAGGCAAAACGTACGAAATTAGCTCTGAATTAGTCATGGTCCAAGATCTTTACCAGTATTTCATTTAGAAAGAAAAATAAAACAACGTGCCAAACTCACAGTGGATACTGAATTACAAGTAGGGTATGACATCGAACACCTCAGTAATGTCTAAAGAGATTAGAGAGTGGATCCAAGTGCTATTGCACAGACCCTCTGCCCAAGCCTGGGACAAAGACAGAGGGGCAAATGCACAGTCACCATTTCTCCAGTTGCTACAGGGGCTGGGGTCAAGGGTGCTCTGCTTCCTGAACAACCGCCCTGGGTAGGGCAGAGAAAAGGGGTGATTGCCATTCAGAAGTGGAAATGAAAAGCATGTCCTAAGGGAAAAAGTATTTACATTGTACTCTGAATATGATAATGTGGAATTAGCAACACACTTGTCTTCTACTGGTAGCCTCTCTCTGGAAAACTACTTTGGCCCATAGTAGGGAAAAAATAAAACACAAACCTTAAAATTGATACTTATTTAAAGCAAGGAGGTAAAGGATTTGGGAAAATATTTCAAGGGGCCCCAGGCATGAATGGGCGCAAGGCCTGGAGGAGAGTGAACACCAGGGGAAATCCCCGGTGTGGGTAACAAGAAGGGTCCTGCTGTCCTCTGACTTTCTCTTAACACCCCCCTTGTCCCTTCCCTCCCCTTTCCTTCCCATCTGTCTTCTTCTGTCTCCACAACTACTTCCTAGCTTCCAAGAGCCTCCCCAGTCCTGCCTCAGTTGAACAAAGACTATGTTCCATTAGAACCTGAGTAGTTTATCCAAGAAGGAATCCACCTCAAGCTATTGAGGCTGATACTGACAGTGCTTTAGGTAACATCTGTATTTGAACAGGGAGTCCTTTAGGGCCTTATCAGGAAAGAGTGAAGGAGGGGCTTATTTCACAAGTTCACAAGCCATTCACGTGGCAGGTATCTTCACATGGAGAAAAAAGGATGGGCAAGTTCCAGAATTCTCTAAAGCACTGAAGTGGGACAGCCGTCTCCTCCTTCTCTAGATCAGGCCCTCATCTGAGATGAGGTCGGGTGTTGCTGCTGCACTTGCCTTCCTTGACATTGTTGTCTGTTTGTGATGCTTCCTGTCACTTCATGGGAAAAAGACCATGTCTGCCTTAAAAACAAGAGCAAATGCTTACTGAGCACTTACTATGTTCACTCAGTTTTCTAAGCCCTTTATGGTTTTTAACTGATTCAGTTTTTACAACCATCAGAGGTGGGTAACTTTGTGCCCATTTTAAAGATAAGTCAAGGAGTCGTTGAATAACTTGCCTAAGGCCACAGGGTAAGTAAAAAGCAAAGTTAGGATTTAAACCCAGCTGTCTGGCCCCTGGGGTCAGACTGTAAACCATGATGTAGACTGTATTCCTAGCAACTACTACAGAGCCTGAGAAACAATCACTATGTCTGCTTTTCTTGTATATCTCTATGATGATTAATTTTATGGGTCAACTTGGCTGGACCATGGTGCCCAGATATTTGGTGAAACATTATTCTGGATGTTCCTGTGAGGGTGTTTTGGATGTGACTTACATTTAAATCAGTGGACTTTGAGTAAAGCAGATTGTTGCCCATAGTGTGTGTGTGCGTGTGTGTGTGTGTGTGTGTGTGTGTATGTGTGTGTGTGTGTGTGTATATGGAGGGGTGGGGCTCATTCAATTAGATGAAGTCCTGAATAGGTCAAAAGGCTGATCTTCCTCGAGCCAGAGGGAATTCTCCAGAAGACTGCTTTTGGACTTGATCTACAATGTTACTGATCCTGGTTTTCCAGCAGACTGTCTTCAGACTCAAACTGCAACTCTTTCCTGAGTCTCCATTCTGCTGGCTTCCCCTATCAGATTTTGGACTTACAAAGCTTCCACAATCACTTAAGCCAATTCCTTATAATACTCTTCTAATACACACACATCCTATTGTTCTGTTTGTCTTGAGAACCCTGCTTAATATAGCCTCCTTTGCTAACAAGTTCCTCCAGGCTGGGTCCTAGGCCCTCTTTTCTTCTCAGTTTAAGTTTTGCCCATTTTCTAAGCAAATTTCTCCTGCTCTTGGCCTCAGCTGTTATCTATATGCCAATAACTCTTAAATTCACACTCTAGCTCAGACGTATCTAAGGAGCTCCAGACCCATACATCCAACTGTGTACTTGGCGTGTATTCTTGGATATCTGAGGGGCACCTGAATGCAGCATGAACAAAGGTAAATTCATGATCTTGCAACCCTGATCCTCTTTTAGGGTTCTCTATCTCTGTGAAATGTGCCCGTATCTATCTGAAAGACCAGGAGCCATTCTTAACAGTTCTCTCCCCCTCAGTTCTGTACTTAATCCATCACCGTGTCCTGCCAATGTCGCTTCAGAAATTTTTCATACCTTATAACCTCTCTCTATCTCCACTGCCACCGTCATACCCAACCTATGGGCATTCCTTATCTTGACTCCAATGGTAACTTATCAAGTGGTCTACCTCTGCATTCCAGCCACAATGATCTTTCTAAAAAATAAAGATGATCTTATCGTTCTTTGCCACTACCCGTTTGAAACCATTCAATGACTTTCTCTTGTGCTAGGAAGAAGGCCAAATTCTTAGCGTGGCTACATGGTGGTTCCCAAGGCTCTGCACGGTCTCATCCTGCAGCACTTTCCTCCTTGCTCTCTGTACTCCGTTACTCTTACTTTTTTCAGTTCCTCAAAAATGCTTCATCACTGGTCCTTTGCACATACTGTTTTTATTTTTTAAAATGTGGAACATTATTCCCAACCTCTCAACTCTCATATCAGGAATCACTTCGAAGGGGAAATTGTATTCCACACACCCTCTCTCAGTCTGGTCAGATTTTTTTGTTATACAATCTCATAGTATTAATCTAAATTAACAGGAATAATAGCAGCTAGGATTTATTGAATGCTTATCAAGTTCAAGTGTGAAGCACAGTGCTAAAAATTTTACAGTCATTATATTTAAATAATTGTCTAATTAAAACTACAACACAATCTGAGAAGTAGATAATATTATTATTCTCTCTTATAGACGAGGAACCTGAAAACCTGGGTGGGAAGCTGAGTCCAACTTCAGTAGTGTGATGACTTGCTGTATATGTGGACTGTGTATTTGGAGTGAGCTGGGGGCAAGTCTGTGATTGATCACAACTGTTAGAGGACTGCCTGGCATATAGAATGTGTTGAATAACCTACTTGTTGATTGAAAGAATGATGAATGTTTTAATGAGTAATGAACTAGGACACATTTTAATATAGGAACTATCTGGGTATCCCTTTCATTCTCTACCTTAAATTGGTCGCCTATGAGATTATTTTCAAAATTCTAGACAGCTTCTTGTAAATGAGAAAATGGCATTCCCAATACTAGAGATATTTTAGAGACCCCTCCACTCTTCATTTTGATGACCATCTGCTCCATTTCCAAATAAGGCATCTATTTAGTTTAACTTTGCTCACAGCCAAGGGTGATTTTTTCGTTGTTGCTGTTCCAGTCCTTTTGAGGCTTCTGAAATAGAGGGAGTCACACACACACAGACACACACTTACATACATGCAAACACGGTGGTAGGTATGTCCACACTAGCTGATGTAACAAATAAACCCTAAATTTCCAAGCTTAACATTATAGATGGTTATTTCTTGTTCAACCTAACGAGGCTGCTCCTGTTTGGCCAGAAAGCTTTCCACCTGGTGATCCAGGAGCCCCAGCTCCCTCCATCTCTGAGGGCATCAGGCTTCTCTCATGCAGATGTCAACAGGGGAGAGCAAGCATGGAGCAACCTACCTCCTAAAAATCCTGGCCCCAAAAGGAAACATGTCACTTCCACTTGTATTCCATTACTAGAAATTCATCATCTGGTCACACCCAACTCTTAAGGTAGGCAAGGACATGCTGTCTAGTTATATGCCCAGGAAGAAATCTGAGTAAGTCACCAGCCATCTCTGCCCTACTTCCCATCCCTATAATACAAAGCAGAGAGATGCTATAAGATTAGTGCCCTGGGGTATGGAAGATGGAGCTTAATTTTAATGGTGGACATCTGGAAAAGCCTGTGAAGGAGGGGATTTTGAGTAGATCTTGAAGGATAGGTAAGTTTTTAATAGAAAGAGATCTTAGGCATAACTAACACTGGTACCAAAAATGATGAGGTCTGAAGCCAGGAGGGAGTAAGGCTGCGAGAAAAAATCTGAGAGTCATGTAGAAATTATTTCAATAATCTCTTTTTTCTTGGTTTTCCTGAACTCTTCTATAACTAATTAAATAACAAACAGAATTACCCCCTCCATCATGAGTATCTTAGTCCCTAATGTGAAGATATGAAATAATTAGAGGGTGTGCTGTGTAAGAATTTGAATGTCACAGAAAACTTCTATTTTCAAGACGGTGCTAATTATACAGGATGAGGCCGAACAAAGGGAAGATATACAATTAGTGGAGCATAGCTTATTACAACCAGCTCTGTTTAGAGGCTCTTCTGAACCTAGATATGTAATGGATGTAATAAATCAGGAGTCATCTAGTATTTATCTTTTAGAGGACAACTCTGGAGATTACAGAAATGCAGGACATGGCCATTTTACATTTAACTATGGTGATGGTATAGGTAGACTTTTACACTCTAGACTTTTTCCTCTCTAGCGGTAGAGAGGAAAGAGAAGGGTCTTGAGAGGGAGAAGACCTCTGTTCCTTCTTTGGTCTGCCAGTCATTGGCTGGGTGATCATAACCTTTCTGGGCTACTGCCTCCATGGTATGGGGGTAATAATACAAAAGAAAGCACTTAGCACTGAGCCTGAACTATATTAAGGACCCCGTTTTTATTCTAGATCCATTTCCCTTCCCTTCTTCAACTTTTTCTTAAGCAGGATTTCATTCACCTCAATAAAAATCCTTAAGACTTTAAACACTGTACAAGAATGACTGTAATATCAGGTGGATGTACTTCCTCTAAGTCCACCAAACCTCAGTAAAGGCAGTTATAATATCAGTGGCTCTATCTGAGCAGTGTCAGGGATAAAGAAATACCTAAGTTGTCAAATCCCAGGAGGGTTGACTCAGCTCTTTTTTGCTTCCAAAGAAGATAAACTGCATCTCATGCAATTCGTTTTTCGCTAAGGGGTTCTCGTTTTGGTTTCAAAAAAGATCTTCAGTGCAAAAGACAATCTCTCTTACATATACATTAAATGGGCTGTGACGAGTCCTGTGAAAATGTGGGCTTTTCCCTAGATTCTGTTGCTGGAATATTAGAAATTGATATGAAAAGCTGAGAGCTTAAAAATTGCACAATATTACATATTATTCAAATGCAAAATGCTGTGGGCTGCTCATCCCAAGTCTCAGCTCAGCAATGAATGGCCTATATAAACAAGTGCATCTCAGTACTGACTGAAAGGATAGAGGCCCTCACCTTCTGAGACAGCATTAGGATTGCATTATCATATCAATAACCCACATGCCAAGTTCTTGATAAAAACGGTCATAATCCAGAGGCGAGAGATAAAACATGAGGGTTTGATTTGTGTAAACAAATCAAAGGCACTTAGAGTCAAGCTACTTAATCTATCTTAAAGCATTGCCAGGAATATAAATATGAGAATAGCCTCAGAGCCAGAACAGGCAAGAGTTGAGAGAGTAGAAGGAACTCTAAAGATTATTCGCTACTTCTCCCTGATTTACTATAATGCAGCCATGTTGTGGGTTGGTTGAAGGCGCTCTGTTCTTTGAAGACACACAAGTTCCAGGTTAAGGGAGCAACCACATCTTGGACCACAACACTTGTCAGATTGCCACAAGGAAGAGCAACAACACTTAGATGCTCCAGTGTGGATGTGACACATATCATTTCTAGGCACAACTGATGAGCCAGATCAGATCCTATAGCCCACGGAACCCCAGGGAGACCAAGGCAATGCAATCCTATCACGTACCAGGAAAGGGAAGGGAATGGAACCCTCAACTCTCACACCTCCCATAATCACCCTTTAGGAAGCAAGTTCTAGCTCTCCACTGCCTTAGCATCCCTTTTGTTTTCCATAGTGCTTATCCCAATTCTTAATTGTATTATTTATTTATTTTCTGTTTTGGTTTTAGTTGTTTTCCTCCATTGAACTATAAGACCCCTAAGAGGAAGGACCAGGTCAGCAGGCTAATTCCATGAAACAGCTCTCAAAAATGGTTAATCAACCTAATATAGTTAAATACTGAATCTATTTGTCTTGAATTTGGAGAATCATTATGGTGATAATGTCATGTCTCTGTCGAAGCCCTTTTTGGCTGGGTGCTGACGCCTCTCCATCGCTCCTTATTAGGGGATCCTCTCTCCACACAATGGGGAGGGGGGGCAAGGCAAAGATGAACTGGGCATTCCTTCCAATGCTGTTAGCAATTGGGAAACTCTCAACTAAAGCCTCACGGGAATCTCCAAAGGCGGCGAAAACCAACATCTCCAATGCACAGTGCTGTAAACTTTGTAAATATTGAAAAGAAGAGAGGAATCTGGTGAATGGGCATTTTGTTGAATTTGCTTTTGACAAATTACCTTGCAGGGAATTAGCTCAGAGCTACCTCCTTGCCCTGCACTCACAGTTGTGCTCCACTGTCAAACTGAACCTGGTATTTAGAAGGCACTTAACTGTCCACTTCATGGGCCAGGAAACTGCAGTTTAGAGAGATTAAGTTATTGGCCCAAATCACAGAGGTGATGGTGGGAAAGATGAAAGTATGGTTCAAGTTACCTCTTGTCAGTGTGGTGCTTCATTTCCCGAGCCACACTCCAGGAAGGCTGCAATCATTTTTATAAACTTAGTGTATTATTTAGAGCAAAAAGTTGGTGTATAAAGGAATATTCTGAGAGTTTGTCTTTGCTTTTCATCATTTTAAATAAAAACGTTTTAATGATTAATTGTTACTTTAGACACTTTTTATAACTATACCATCATTTCCTATATGACATACTACTATTTTCAAGCAAAATGAGAAATAATTGAAGTACAATTGCCTGTGGGACAAGGTTATTTCAGCAAAGAAAATTCAAGAATCCATTAGCTATGACCTTGGAGAAATGGGTTTTTAAATAGGCATTGTCTCAGGTCACCTAAGGCATACTTTAGTTCCTTAATATTTCATTTTAAAAGAGGCTATCACTAAAATCAGTCAAAGGTTTCATAGACACTTGTGAATATGAATTTTTTAAAAAAGATACTTTTTTTAGCTATCAGTTTTTTCCTCCTGTATCATTCAGGAACAATGCATTTATGGTAAGTTTATTTTATAAATCATAATAGATAAATATTAATAAAAGAAAAATAAATTTTTTTCTCTACTCATGAGTTCTTAGATGTTGATGTCTGATTTTACAGAATTGCTAGTATTTTTCCACAGTGATGGTGGGCTACCTAACTGAGCAGTGCGTCCTTCTCCCACCTGTTGGACCAACCTTGCTTGTTCTTCTTCTTACTCCAGGTGCAGGGCACAGAGCATAGTCTCAGCCTGTCTGGTGAGGAGATCTGCAGTGTCTCATGCCAGGAGAAGCTGCTGCTTAGCAAATTGCAGGCTCCTAGGTGGGTAAGAAGAAGAAAGAACACTTTAGAAACAACGGAAATTGATCAGGCTCTGAGAAATGACGGCAGAAATGCTGTCATTTAAAAAGAAAACTTTGTGTTTAGGCTATAAGCACGATACACAGAATGGCAAGTAAGTAAGCATTGAACAGACATTGATCAAATAAAAAAATAATAAATGAATGAACAAATAAACATCAGAGCTGGTCCTAGGATTGCAAACCTATATTCCTACAAGACTAGGCAAGTAGGGTAAGAGAGGAAGCAGACTGGGTGTGAGACAGCAGGGAGTGGTAGAGCCATGCTCAACTGGTGAGCACATGTCCCATCTGAAGCGGGCAGCCACAGCTCACGTCTGCCCCACAGACGTGAGCTTCCATTGATGCCATAAGGAAAAAACAGGCTGAAAAATGCCATGACTTCAGGTTCTCAAGGGAAGACAGAAACACAGATTTTTAGGTGAAACCTTTTGAATTTATATTATAGAATTCAATTAAACAAAACAAAACTTTGTGCAGGTCAAACAGCTAAAGCCAAAGCCCACCCGAGGGTTAGGTTTAGCTCCTGAGTAGCCATGAGATCTAACATGTAGGGCAACATCTTTAATTTCCAATGATGAAGAAGGATCCAGAGGACTGAAGCCACTGTGCAAAGACACTCAGCTAATTAGTGGCAGAGCTGGGCTTTCTAGGCATGAGCCTCGTCCCTTTCATTTACGACTCGTGACCACTCTAAGACTGGCTGAATCTGATCAGACCTGTCTGCATAACAGACTAGAAGCCAATCAGAAGCTGTTTCTAGTTGATCTGATCCTTGGGTCCCAAGCTGTATTTATATAAACCTTCATAATGAGGGGTATAATTTTCTCTTCTCACTCTTCATATTATGGAGGGATTTCTGGGTAAAGCCAAGTGACTAAAATATGATGGTCCCTCAGCATGGCCAGATGTGAAAAGTGGGAGTGAGGGATATGGGCAGAGGCATGAGTGGGTCCCACTGGATTCACCTGGTGGTTCTAGTGTCTGCTAGAAGTCTGCTCTGTTTATATGACAGGTGGTATTGTGTGATAGTTAAGTGCATGGGATGGGTTTAAATACTGACTCAGCTGCTTGCTGTGACGTAAGCTAAGTTCCATGTGCAAAACAGTGATAACAACAGTACCTGAATCATAGAACTGTACTGAGGTTTAAATGAATCAGTGCATAGAAAGTGCTTAGAATGGTACTTAAATGGGTAGGCACTCAGTAAGTGTTTGCTACGATTTGTAACAAATGCCAACATTTATTGAATGCCTACTGTATGTTAATTTTCTTGCATTTATTATCTATAAACATAGTCAAAACCCACTTTGTTTTATGTTATTACCTTCATTTTAATAATAAGAAAACCATGACCTTGGGAGAGCCAGCTTCTTGTCTAACGTCACTCTGGTATGAGTGGAGCCAAGTGTTTGAACATAGGCCTACTTAGCTTAGCTATTTTCTTAACCCACTTCACTAGTGCCTTCTCAGTATTCCATTGAAGATACTATTCAGATCTTTAAAGGGAGAGATAATCAACTCTGCTCAAACACCAAATACTTATTAAGTCAAATACAAAAGCAAAGGAGCCTCAAAGCAAACGATCAAAACACTGCAATGTTAGGTAAACTTCTGCCTTATGTAAAAATGTATTGTTCTAGAATAGGAGGGTACCGCATGACCATGAACAAGACAAGAGAGCATGTGGTCCATTTTTAGTCTGCATCAACCCTCCTTCTTACCCTTTAAAATACTATGGCTCTTAACAGATTATTTGCTTAATGTTGATAAATCAATTTCCATGGAGGTAGCTTTTAGGAAACACGTATTGAATGTCAACACTGGGAAAATAAGACCTGGAAGGTTTCATTCTAGCATATTTTTTTTTAAAGTCCTTGCTTTTATAGAATTTTCTATACGAAGAAAGAGTAGAATAAGACATAAACATTTATTAAAGTGTATGAAGCATTAATATGAAGCATCTTATATAAAATATTATTGAGTGAAGAAAACGAAGGAAGGGAGCAAGAAATAAAGGAAATGAGCAGTTACGGGCTGCTAACGTGAGCCAGATCCTATACCAGGTACTGTTATTTATATACTAGTATTTACCGAATGAAAAATAATCAAAGTAGGGCCAAAATACAAATGAAAAATGTATATACAGCCAACTCAATGTTTCAGAGGCAGATATTTCAGTTTAAACCTTAAATCTTGGGGCTTCCCTGGTGGCGCAGTGGTTGAGAATCCGCCTACCAATGCAGGGGACACGGGTTCGAGCCCTGGTCTGGGAAGATCCCACATGCCGCGGAGCAACTAGGCCCGTGAGCCACAACTACTGAGCCTGCGCATCTGGAGCCTGTGCCCCACAACAAGAGAGGCTGCGATAGTGAGAGGCCCGCGCACTGCGATGAAGAGTGGCCCCTGCTCGCCGCAACTAGAGAAAGCCCTCGCACAGAAACGAAGACCCAACACAGCCATAAATAAATAAATAAATTAATTAATTAAAGTAACTTTCATCTTTAAAAAAAAACCTTAAATCTTATTTAGGTATAACTCCTTACCTTTACCACTCATTCTGTTTAATTATTTTAACACAAAATATTTTAAAAGTAATTTTAGCCAAACAAGGGCAGGGAAGGAAGGTGTCTTTTCAATCAAAATCAGTTCTGGGAAAATATAAACTAGGAAACATAGATGCAATTCTTCTCTGCTTTCAGATAAACTTAACATTATCCTAAGAGTTAATGATAGCTATTCTCAGCAATAATATAGAAAATAGGAACGTATTGTACCAGACCAGATGAAAAACATAAGCCACTTTCTTTAGTCTGATTTCTAAAGCACAATTTCAGTATTTAAGCTAGAGTCATCACAACTTTCCAGAATATAAAATGCATCCACATCCAAATGTTGGTTTTAGAATATGAAGCAATATTTCAAAGTCAAATAGAAATGAATTTGTTCATTATCTACTCTTTTGGATAACTGCCATTATTGCTATTTCTCCTTGCGCAGATAATTGAAAATTGACTATATAAATTGTTGTGTTTTTCTGGGAAAATAGCCTAGATTCAAAATTTGTCACCCACATTTTAATCTAAGTTATAATTTTACCAGGCCTAAAAATTATAGTTGCTCTAGTACATTTTCCTATTACACCGCATAAATATCTTTTCTTCTTTTTAGATTCATGTGGCAAAAAGAAATTTTGCTACTGCCATTTATTCCGAGGAGTCCATTCATTTCGTTTTGCCTCCACACAAGAGTTAGCTATGAAGTACTTTAGTAACAGAATAGGACAAATAAGATAGTAAAATATTTGGACATGAGATGTAGTTTCTCCAGTTTTGCTACAGCCCTCTTAATGGCAACAAAGGAATTTGCAGTGTGAATCTCTAATGTCAGCATCTGGCTACATCTGATCCTGGTTTGTGTATGGTCTGTCTGCAGTCAAGGACTTGAATAAAGACCTACAGAGCAAAACAGAAAGCACCATTTATTAGCTTATCAATAAAAATTCTGTGATTCATTAGGAAACCAGGTAGAGGTAATAGCTGATCTACTTTGTTGATGAATTTAGAAGAAAGAACAGAGGGTTTTCATTCTCTAAGTTTCAATGATATGAGCTTAATTTTCCATTTCTCTTGTCATAGGTAGAGTCCCTGGGAAACAGACTTTGAGACCCTGAGACACACATGCAGGAAGCTGACCGGAGCATATTCTCAGGAGCAACACCTGTTTTGGGATGAGAGGAGAAGGGGGAAGGGGAAGGAGAGATTGAACTGTGATGCAGTCACAGCAGAGGCCTGAGCCCAGCTCACAGGGGGGCTCTGGAGTTGGGTGGGCCTGCACGGGGCCACTGTGTGCTGGAGCCGCTCACCTGGGCTTGGGCAGAGCTGGCTTTGCACATCTCTTCCCAACTGCGTGGTCAGTGGCATTATGTTGATACTTTGAAATTGGAGGCATGTGTGTGAGCTATTTACAACACAGTAACTGGCTAGCGCTAGAAATCAGAGCTTCTGTCACTCCCCACTCCCAAGTCCTCAACCTCTGGACAGCTGGTTGACCAGCAAACCGCCACTTAAGAAAGACTGATTTGCACATCTCTGTGCCCAAATCCATGTGATAAGTTCTTAACTGCACACAGTGTTACTCAGAGGGAATGATATACTATACTCCTAGGTCTTGGATGGCTGTAACTTCTCCAGGCTAGGTTTCCTCTGTTTTACACAGAATATTATTCTAATCCCAGGATTTCTAGCCCTGCTGTGCTGTCAGTGATCTTTTATTTTTTTTTTTTACTTTTTTTTTTTTGTTTTTTTAGGGGGGGGTTATTTATTTATTTATTTATTTATTTATTTACGGCTGTGTTGGGTCTTCGTTTCTGTGCGAGGGCTTTCTCTAGTTGTGGCAAGCGGGGGCCACTCTTCATCGCGGTGCGCGGGCCTCTCATTATCGCGGCCTCTCTTGTTGCGGAGCACAGGCTCCAGACGCGCAGGCTCAGTAATTGTGGCTCACGGGCCTAGTTGCTCCGCGGCATGTGGGATCTTCCCAGACCAGGGCTCGAACCCACGTCCCCTGCATTGGCAGGCAGATTCTCAACCACTGCGCCACCAGGGAAGCCCCTGTCAGTGATCTTTATTGTTGCCTTTTTGAAAGAGGCAACCAGCTCCCATGGAAACGAAACCATCCCCATGAGACAGAACGCAGTGATACAACTGCCAAGGTCCAAGTGACAAAGTTATCAAAGGAGTAAGCTCTGACAGTGATCAAAGAACATCCTGGGTATAATACTTAGAGTATTATAATCAACTGAAATGATTTTATTTAAAAGTACTGCCATTTTCTTTGCTTGTAAATATGGTCAGTCCTAACAGTAGAGCGATAATCACTACAGCATGTCTTTGTTTAATGAAATCATAAAATATTTCTAGAGCCAATTTAGCATGTACACCATAAGGTGGGAGAAGATTTTAAATATATTAACCAAGCCACACAAAGACTTTGGGTTAAAAATCATTCCAGTTTTCTAAAAACTAAATTCCAAAGAAGATGAACTAAGCCAATTTCTGTTTGTAAATACCAATATTTTTCAGAAACTCAGAGTTAGTATGAGAGAATTCACCATTAGCTGGGGTGGCAGAAAAATTCAGAGGAAACATTCTGAACAAAGCTACACATCTATCAAAGTTATTTCTTCTTTTGAGTCCTTTACTCCACAGAGAAAGACCATAAGGGGAGATTCAAAATTTGACAGAGACAGATTATACAGAAACTTTTCTTAGCTTTGCCCCTTACATCCTACATCCACGTTAATTCTTGGCAATCTAGCAACTGCAAAAACACCACTTAGGCATCCAATTCTGGAAAAAAAACCAACAGCCAGCAAAAGGAGTGGAACTTGTCATGATTTTAGTACATAAGGCTAGAATTAGGAAACTCAGTAAGAAAAGTGTGGATGATTCTGCAATTTAATGATTAAAAAGTAATTCAGTATTGACTATCTCTATTCTATCATCTGTCACATTTCTGTAACAGGCATCAAAGCAGATAGGAAGGGAGGTTTCCAACAAATGGCCTTTCATGGCCTAAAATCATTGGGCGCAAACTCTGTCTTATATATCACAACAGCACAGGGCGTGGCACAAGGTAGGAGCCTAGTCTCTCTCAAACCTCGCTCTTAGGTGAACTGATGAAAGATAGCTTGGGCCACATTTCGATTCTCTAATCAGCTACTTAATTCCTCTCCTATAATATCTATTATTTCACCCAACAAAACTATGTTGAATGTCTTCTATATTGTAGTATTCTAGGAGAAGATGAAAATCTAAAGGAACTCATATAATTCTTGAGACAGATAAAATTCAGCCAATAAAGTATAATAATGGAGATATATTTTTTTAACATCTTTATTGGAGTATAATTGCTTTACAATGGTGTGTTAGTTTCTGCTTTATAACAAAGTGAATCAGCTATACATATACATATATCCCCATATCTCCTTCCTCTTGCATCTCCCTCCCACCTTCCCTATCCCACCCCTCTAGGTGGACACAAAGCACCGAGCTGATCTCCATGTGCTATGCGGCTGCTTCCCACTAGCTATCTATTTTACATTTGGTAGTGTATATATGTCCATGCCACTCTCTCACTTCACTTCATCCCAGCTTACCCTTCCCCCTCCCCGTGTCCTCAAGTCCATTCTCTACGTCTGTGTCTTTATTCCTGTCCTGCCCCTAGGTTCTTCAGAACCACTTTTTTTTTTTTTAATTTTAGATTCCATATATATGTGTTAGCATATGGTATTTGTTTTTCTCTTTCTGACTTACTTCACTCTGTATGACAGTCTCTAGCTCCATCCACCTTGCTACAAATAACTCAATTTTGTTTCTTTTTAGGGCTGAGTAATATTCCATTGTATATATGTGCCACATCTTCTTTATCCATTCATCTGTCGATGGACACTTAGGTTGTTTCTATGCCCTGGTTATTGTAAATAGAGCTGCAATGAACATTGTGGTACATGACTCTTTTTGAATTATGGTTTTCTTAGGGTATATGCCCAGTAGTGGGATTGCTGGGTTGTATGGTAGTTCTATTTTTAGTTTTTTGAGGAACCTCCATACTGTTCTCCATAGTGGCTGTATCAATTTACATTCCCACCAACAGCGCAAGAGGGTTCCCTTTTCTCCACACCCTCTCCAGCAAGTAATGGAGATATTGAAGCACAGAGGAGAGACCCTGAACTGGAACTGTGTGTGTGTGTCTGTGTCTTGTATGTGACCAAATGCATTTTTCTCTTAAATGAGGTGTTCAGGATATTAATAATTAAGAGCAACAGCTTCACTTGTTCTGACTAAAATATATGAATGCAGCTAATGTTTCTGTAAACAAACAGGTGATATTGTGAGGCTCAAGGGATGTAGTATGGAGCCTTAAAAATAATCTGGTCTATTTTTCCTGATTTTAATCTGGAATACATCTGAGCTAGTCTTTCAACAGTTCAACAATATTTTCATTTTCCTCTTATGTACAATTCACATACTAGGTCCTGGGGATTTAAAGAACAATGAAGAAAATTCAAGTGGCTTTTCAAATATCTGATACGTTATGACCCTTTTAAAAGTTTGATATAATTTCATGACACTTTTCAAGAATACAAATGTTCTAATTTATGTCTATTTATGAAATTTTACCCTGTATAGATGAGTTGTTTTGCTAATGATTTTGGTAGAAAATGGCTTTATCTTTATAACAAGCAAAAACAGAACAATGGAATAGATCCTTGTTTGTGTATGGCTGTCAAACTTTTTAGCTACAGTTTTAGGTCTCTGCCTTTATGGATGGCAGAAGCTGGTTCCGAAAATTAAGACCATTCCGGAGCATATGTGCAAAGGAATTCTGTGAAGTTTGCATATCAACTGAGTCAACTGTTGCCTTAGCTGGACATTTCAGGTCATGCACAGCATATCTTGCAAACACTGTTATGGTAAATCATTCCATATAAGCTCATGGAATTTGAACATGTCTTCTGATTTTGACATAGATTGTCTATAGCCTGTTAGCAACAATGAGACTTGAATGTGACCCATCTGTGGGCAATTCCTTTGCCTTTTTTTTTTTTTTTTCTTTTCTTTTTCTACAGGCATTTTATTCTAGATCAGTATTTTTAGAAATGGGTATGGCATCTGCCTCTAGAGACAATGGGTGAGAGAACAGGCCAGCAACTGCACAAATATATCACCACCATTAAAAAACAGCAAAACAAAACCAACAGCTTAAAGTGTATGCCCTTATAGACGGCTGAAGGAGCCTTAATTCAAATGGGAGCATCTTGACCTGAGATGTGCCTGGAGAATGACCCTCCTCCTCACTTAAGTGGTTCTCCTTCATACCCAGGCACATTTGGTGCAGATGCTCACAGCCATATGGACCAGAGAGAGGCATGACAGAGATGCTGCTACAGCGTCTGTAGAGGGTGGGAGGTTGGGAGGTGGGCACTCACAGAGAAGACCCCTTTGCCCTAAATGGATCATGCTGAATGGAGATTTCTATATTCCAAGATCAATACGACTTGTTGAAGTGGCCTGGCAAGCAATAGGTCCAGTATGGGAACAGTGCATCTTTTCCTCTGAAGTACAAAGCTTCGCCCTAGGTTTTCACTCTAGGTTTTAACTGATGGATACTTAGATGTGAAAAGAAAATGCACATCTGTTACTTCCAAATTGGGCACATTTTCCTCAACAGACCTTCCAAAAGAATGGGGAGTTAAACCTGACACTGTGAAAGTGTTTTCCACGCCTTGGCTAAGTTGTGAAAGAAATCAGTTTAGAAATGTCTTGAGTAAACAGGGAATCAGAACTCATGATAATAAAAAAACCCCACAAGTCCTTTCATTTGGAAAACAAAGATAGGGGAAGCCTGTAGACTAATGATCTCATAGAAGGACTAAATCTGAACGTCAGACACTCAAGAAATAATTTTGTTTTGGTAATTTTTAAAAAATTAAAAAAAATTTTTTTGGCCACACTATGCGGCATGTGGGATCTTAGTTCCCCGACCGGGGATTGAACCCGTGCCCCCTGCACTGGGAGTGCAGAGTCTTAACCACTGGACTGCCAGGGAAGTCCCATGGCTTCTTAATTGAGCAGGACTCTATGGGGCCTTCCTGGGAAAGACCCCTCCTCCATAACCTCTGCTTTAGCTCCTCTCTGAAGTCCTTGGATAACAGTATCTGGTGCACATTTCCTGAATTGTTTTACAGATGCTAAAACTCCCACCAAGTGGAAGAAATTACTTGATGACTATGAGCATGTAGCCCCCAGACCTACTGGTGCCTTGATAATGTTAACCCCTGTGACACTGTCCTGTTACCTCACCATCAACCAATTAGAATTGTGCATGAGCTTATCACATACCCTGGGACACCCCCCCCTCACCCAGCCTTTATAACGCTTTGCCTTTTTTTGTTGTTTTTTTGTTTTTTAGATTCCACATATAAGCGATACCGTATGATATTTGTCTTTCTCTGTCTGGCTTACTTCACTTAGTATGATAATCTCTAGGTCCATCCATATTGCTGCAAATGGCATTATTGCATTTTTTATGGCTGAGTAATATTCCATACATACCACATCTTCTTTATGCACTCATCTGTCGATGGACATTTAGGTTGGTTCCATGTCTTGGATATTGTAAGTAGTGCTGCTATGAACATAGGGGTGTACGTATCTTTTTGAATTATGGTTTTCTCCGATATATGCCCAGGATTGGGTTTGCAGGATCATACGGTAGCTCTATTTTTAGTTTTTTAATGAACCTCCATACTGTTCTCCATAGTAGCTGTGCCAATTTACATTCCTACCAACAGTGTAGGAGGGTTCCTTTTTCTCCACACCCTCTCCAGCATTTATTATTTGTAGACTTTTTGATGATGGCCATTCTGACCAGTGTGAGGTGATGCCTCATTGTAGTCTTGACTAAGTGAAATAAGCCAGACAGAGAGAGACAAATATCATATGATATTGCTTATAATGTGGAATCTTAAAAAATGATACAAATAAACTTATATATGAAACAGAAATAGACCCCCAGACATAGAAAACAAATTTATGGCTACCAAAGGGGAAAAGGGGGGAGGGATAAATTAGGAGTTTTGAATTAACATGTACACACTACTACACGTAAAACAGGTAACCAACAAGGACCTACTGTATAGCACAGGGAACTATACTCAATATTTTGTAATAACCTATACGGGAAAAGAATCTGAAAAAGAATATACATGTATATATGTAACCGAATCACTTTGCTGTACACCTGAAACTAACACAACCTTGTAAATCAACTATACTTCAATAAGAAAAAAATGCTTTGCTGAAACTAATAGGAGAGCTCGGGGTTTTTGAGCACTAGCTGTCGCAGGCTCCTTGTACGGCACCCTACAGTAAACGCTGCAGTTTCCTTCACCACAACCTGCTGTCAGTAAATTGGCTTTACTGTGTGCGGGTGAATGGGCCCAAGTTTGGTTCGGTAACAGCTTACAAGTTTTTACTACAATTACGCTACATGAATACAACTTTATACCTTTACTCTAGTACTTTGACTAATGATATTGTTTTTCAAGTTTTGAGATCTAGACTCCCCTGCTCACTAAGGGTCATGGAAGCCACTTACGCCTCACTCCTTTGACACCAATATCACCTGGGCTGCTTGGTGGCCATTCTTTGTTGCCTTGAACTTCTCTGATGTTTAGGTAGCCCTCTCTGGCACTGAGAATAGGATGAGTGAGCTACATTTTCATGTTTTCTTCTTGTGTTCTTATTTTTGCCTGATTTCTTCCCAGGAGGAAGCCGTACATTTTAACCAGATAGATATGAGGAAAAGAAACTATTTTTCTCCCCAGGTAAGTATCGATGACCTTGGGCAATATGTGCAGAGTTTTCTGGAATTCTATTAAAAATTATCTGATAAACTGCCTTTGGGTTTCCGTGTTGTTTTCTTTGTACGGGGCGAGAAGTGGGACCTACTAGGCTTAGCAAGCTTAGCTGGATGTTACTTAAACTTTAGGCAGTAAACAAAGATGTGCTCTGTAGTGCACAGATGGCTGGAATGATCAATTTTACAGTTGAAAGTTACATTAAGAATTACCCGGTTCTGTCTATATTCATTAAACTTGGAGCAATAGTAGCCCCAAAGATGTGGGACCTTAAGCAGTCCATCTGTTCTATTAAAATCTTCTTGGTCGGACTTCCCTGGTGGCGCAGTGGTTAAGAATCCACCTGCCAATGCAGGGGACATGGGTTCGAGCCCTGGTCCAGGGAGGATCCCACATGCCGCAGAGCAACTAAGCCCGTGCACCACAACTACCAAGCCTGCGCTCTAGAGCCTGCGAGCCACAACTACTGAAGCCCACGTGCCTAGAGCCCGTGCTCCGCAACCAGAGAAGCCACCGCAGTGAGAAGCCTGCGCACCGCAACCAAGAATAGCCCCCGCTCACCGCAACTAGAGAAAGCCCGCGTGCAGCAACAAATACCCAATGCAGCCAGAAATAAATAAATAAATATATAAATAAAGTAAAAAAAAAAAAACAACAAAAAAACCTTCTTGGTCCAGCTTCTAAAAACCAATCAGTCCACTTTTCTCTCTGAGGGAAAATAAGACATTTTGAGAAAAGTCACAAATCAGGGCCACTGTGTGTATACTCTTTGTAATACATTTTCCCCTGGAAAAAAAATGGTAATAAATACAAAAGGACCTGAGAAATATGCCTCTATTAGAGTAAAATCCAACTCTTTCACTGGGCTAAATGCACACCTGTAACTGCTTACTCCTCCATGGAACTGTGATACATGTGATGGAGTGAGAGTGGAAATGGGTCACGCAGAGTGTACTTTATTTTAAAAAAAATGTACTCCTTGGGGGAGTTTTAGATAAATGACTGAATGGCATTTCATTTCTGAGGTCTTTGCTCAGGAAGCCAAGTATGCAGAGCAAAACCATCTGCACAAGGTCAAAGAGATGGGTGAGCTGCTGCAAGACGCTACCCCTGCACAAGGCCCTGCCAAAGCTGCAGGCACCAGCTCGTTTCCTCCTCATCGTTACCTGGAAGACTGCAGATACCTAGAATCATGCAGAATCCAACAACGTATCTTCCCAAATCAGTAGAGCTAAGCACACTGTGAAATCTCTAGGATGAGAGAAGACACCACATATGCCCACACTATACCCCCGCCACGGCAACAGTTTTTATTTTTTGTAAAGCAATTATCAACTTATGTATAAATGATTACAGTATCTGAGATCCAAGATCTTTGGAAAAATCGGATGTTGCAATCAAAACATAATTGAGCTTCTTCAGAATAGAAAGCCTATTTGCTCCTTAAAACATATAAATAGCTAAAAATTAAACAATGACCCATTTAGAACAGAATTGCTTCACTGCAGTTTTTTAAGGATACATTTTTTTTTTTTAATTTTTAAAAAAATTTAATTATTTTTTTTGGCCACACCTTGTGGCATGTGGGATCTTAGTTCCCTGACCAGGGATCGAACTTGCACCCCCTGCAGTGGAAGCACGGAGTCTTAACCACTGGACCACCAGGGAAGGCCTAAGAATACATTTTAAGTGAACTTCCCTGCTTGATGAAAAGTTTCTATAGTTTAATACTGATATTTCCCAGCCTGGGATGTGTGTGTATCTCTGCATGTATGTGTTTGTGGGCGTGTTGGGGGTGGTGGGTAGATGTGGTCAGCAGTGATGAGTTAATTTCCTCAAGTGATCTGATCTGAAAACCCATCTGCAATCATCTGCAGCCTAAATAAATAATGTCTTATACATATAGGCACTATTATTTTTTCAAACGTATGTAAATGCTCTCAAAAGAAAAATGCTAATTCATTTTAAAGCGTTGTCAACTTCATTGCAGATTTTTGTTATTACTGTTTTTTAATTCCATGGAATAAAAAACATAGCAATTACCTATGGGCAACTGTAACATTTTAAATGTTAAGAAGGAGTTCTCCTTCTGGAGCAGATGAGCTGAGATAATGTCTTTCAAAAGCTACTGATAAAGTGTTTGTATAGGGACTTACTAGAGATATACAAATAATGGTGATATGATAGATATAACGGATTTTCAATTATGAATGAGTCACATTATAAGAATCACTAAGCCATTTGGTTATATTTAGTCTAGATGTTTGGGCCTAGCCTTGAAATAAAACACTTAGAAAACAATGAACAGCTGTTGCCTCTGGGGATAGGAGTGGACTCATGTGAGCAGCCAGTGCAAAGGCCCTTCTTTTTATTCTCTATACAACTATATTGTTTGAATTGTTTATAACAACCATGAATTCAAACCTTGCTTTTATATTTTAAAAGTAAAAGATATAACTGAATCACTTTGCTGTATAGCAGAAGTTAACACAGCATTGTAAGTAAACTATATTTCAATAAAAAAGATAATAAATTTAAAAAACCAAAAATAATTAAAAGAAAAGCAACCACACAAAATGAGATCCACAGTCTCTCTGGAGCCCAGTGAGGCGCTGGCTCCCTCTTCTGCGTATTTATTCTCTTCTACTAGGCTTGGATTAGGAGCCTGAGAATTGCTTCTCATCCTTTATAACTTTGGAGGCTGCTCCCAACTTGACAATCATTTTCACCACATGCTGGGACCTGGGCTGCACACTTCCCATGAAGTCTGAGCTCGCAGGAAGGACTGCAGAGCAAGCTCCGTATCACCACGTCCATGCGTTTGGGGTCTACAGGACTGCGGTATATTCCCACCCAAATGTGTTTTGTTGTGCAGATGCCTATGGATGAACAGAGAAAGAATGATTCTCACCTCCTGCCACCAAACATGTGTTGGCACACCCCAGGGAGCATGTGTGAAATCCTACTCTGTCCTACACCAGGAGGAGATTATAGCTGGCTGGTCCATGGTTGTTTCTTCCCACGATAACTCTATGAGACCTGATATTCAGTGTTAGGGATGTATACAAATCATGTGATATTTAACGTGTTTAGATTCAAAAAGCTGTAGCAAATTCCATGCAACACTTGCTAATATGGTAAGTTAATCTAAAATACTTTAAATTCTGTCCAAAAAAAAATGCTGCCATGCTAAATTACCCCAAGTTAAGTAATGTCATGTTGTATTATGGCATGACATTCAGGTAGCTCATTGTAGCAAATAAAAACATTTATATATCCTTTAGGGAGATTTCATGGAAAGCAGATGTACTGTATTTTTTTTTTTCTAAGGAATTTAGTCCAATTTTAGTAATGCATACGTGAGGTGGATAAAACACTACAAATAACAGATTCTGGTTTTTATTTTATGCATAAACTAGACCTTGTTATTTTAAGTATAGTACAAGGGAAATGAATTATTTAAATCTAAGGTTCACATTTTCATTTCTGTCTATCTACATAGATTTTCCTTATTCATTCAAAGGAAGGACAAATAAGATGGGATAATTTTCCTGATTGATGGTTTTTTTGATTTAGGACCAATATACACTAACTGGCTTTGTTTTCACTATGGTGTATATGTATATATATATATACACACACTATATACTATATATGAGAAATATATATATATATATACACACACAGTTTTTATTACTTTACTCTTTCAATTCTCTCTCTCTTTCCACACACACACACACACACTTATATATTCAGATCAGAATATGACTATATAATCTAGCCAAGCTTGTGTGGACAAAGAATGTCACCTGCCATTTCAGTGAACTAAGGATGTTGAGGCCATCAAGGCTTCAGCCACTGCAGCCACCCCTGCCGGTGTACCCTGAGGGGAACTCAGGATGGAGATAAACAGGATATTGGCCCTAGATAGTTAAGGTGCATATCCAAGGAATGATTTAATTAAGCCCAGACTCTTACATCTTCCCATGCATACAATAGCACTAAATTCATCAACGGGAGATGTCTGGTTTTTTTATAGTCAGCAGTAATCTTTTTTTTTTTTTTTTAACATCTTTATTGGAGTATAATGGCTTTACAATGGCATGTTAAGCAGTAATCTTTTGATGTTCGACTACCTGTTTTTTCCTGTAAAAAACTCCTATATATCTTGGGTCCTCCCTAAACTCTTCAGAACAGTCGAACTATCTGAGAGGTGTATCCCAGGACTATCCCTTATAGTCCTCTGTAAGGTCCTCGAATAAAACATAATTCTCAACTTTTAGGTTGTGCATTTTTTTTTCAGTCAACACATACACTGTCAAGTAGCCAGTGCATCAACTCATTATTCATATGGTTGATTGGCTATTTCACCTTTTTTCACCTTTCACCTTGATGGATTTTTGTCACATAGAAACAACCCTCAATGAATACATTCAGTGAGTGGCTCTTTTGAAATAGTTTTTCATGTATGGTTTCTAAATTCAGGTCCAGAGAATGCCTCCTTTCTACAAATGCTTTCTCTAGACTACACCTCTCAAAGCTAAGTGAGCTTAGGGCATAAAAGCTGTGCATGTAAGCTCTTCATGATCTAGGAGAACTGATCAAGGTCAGGTCTCCTTTACAGAACTGCCTATCCCCAGGCACAAAAACAAGGATCAACAGAATCCTTCCTTTTGGTACCTCAATAGAAACTTCTCTTTTATAAGGGTGAAAAAATAAGCTTAAATAGAGTTATTTAACTCTATTTAACTCTTGAGGCCAAATTATTTCCAGAAGAATTTTCAATACTAAGGAATAATTCCGAAGTCTCAAAGATCTACGGTTAGGTAGGGAAGCTGAGTTGCCGATAATATTTTTAGTGTATTTACTACTTGCATTTTAGTTTGGAACTTGTATTTACATATTTTTATGTTTTGTTTTGATTTTGCTCTGTTGAGGAGGAGGATTTATTGATATCAGGAGGGTTGTGAATAGGGTGCGGTGATAGTCGTCGGGCAGGAAGGTACAGGTGGCAGTTTTCCCTTCCTAAACATCTGATTTAATCGTAAGAAAGACTCCAGAGGTTGTTTGATCATGGGAATAATTAATCTTGAGGTTCCAAATTTTAAAAGGCATCACACAAGGATGCTTAGCACTGACTATCCTGGGAGCTGCTTATATGTCCCATGTTTTTCCTTCTGGGCTTCCTGTCTCAATGATTTTATGTCCATGAAATAAAATAACGGGAAAAAATTCAGCAGGATGGAAATAGAGTTAATATTGAAATGCTATCATTTCCTCAGCATGAACTTCTTATATTCATTCAACAAATGTCTGATGAGTAAAGATTTGTATCGGGCCCTATTCTAGGCACTTGGAAACACATCAGTGCACAAAACAGAAAAAAAACCCTGCTCTGGTGAAGCTTACGTTCTAGGGGAAGAAACTATATGCATGCATACCTTGTGTATATACATAATGCATTAATAGAACTTTCATTGAAGGCAGACAGAAATTATATTAAAACTAAGAGTCTCTGTCTGCAGGTCATGTACACAGTTTAGATTTCATAAAGTAATTAAATTACCCTTTAACATTTGCTTAAACTTTCCCTCTCAATTCTTAATGAGATTACAATCTCTTTACAGTTTGACAAGAGCAGGAACAGGCACAAGGAATAAAGCTATGAAGAGTCATTTAGAGTGTTCTAGAAAGTATGACTTCTCAAAACTTAAAATCAGGTTTAATGATCTGGATGGAAACAATTGTTCGAACTCTCTCTTTACATCTGCTGGACAATCACTTTTAGCAAAAGTTAGTAAATTAAAAAAAATCTTCCCAACATATTATGGTAATTTTTCTTGGTTTCTGAAAATGATGGTCTCTTTTTGAGAGTTTTGATACATTTCATCAACACTGAGACAAATGCTTGGACGTTCCATTCACAGAGAAAATTATTACAGAATCAAGAGGCTGCATCAAGTGCCATATTAAGGAAATGATATCTATGGCAACGTAAATTGGAGTGCATTCATTGAAATCATAGAATTGGAAAACCCCCTGCAATATTTCTTCACACAAGAGTGCCTCTAAATAGATGAAAACTCATTTGGCATTCAAAATATTTATTGAAGCCCTACCATGGATCAGATATTCATGGGTCATATTCTCAAGAAACCAATAGCAAATAGGGGAGTCAGAAATATAGACAATATAACTATAAATCAGTGTTATAATGATGGCATATTTAAGGTGATGTAAAAAAATTGCCAAGACTGTCCTCTATTCCATGGCCTCTCAAAAATGTTCCTGCAATCTCCCTTATCAAGCTTGCTCAATAGAAAATAAGCTTTAATTTTACTAATTTCTGTTTAATGTCTGGCACAATCCATCAGGTTCATTTCTGTTTTACGTTGTTCTCAGAGAAAAAGATAAAATATCTGTTTACAATTTCTTTATAAAACCCTTCCTATGTTTTAAAATCAGAAAATTATTGCAACACACAAAAAATATTTTAACTGTTGAATTTACTTAAATACCATCTCTTTCCAACAAAGATTTCAGGGGAAGAAAGCAGAAGATATAATCATAAGGCAAATAAAAAAGAAATAGAAAATAGACCCAAGTTATAAGCAGTCAGATAAGTTAACCATAAGAGTTATTGTTACTAATAGCTGGAGGCTTTTTTAGATTTGAATTTGAGTTTCCTGGCAGCCAGTGCAAAGATGAGAAATGTGACAAGTTAGTTACATAATTAGAAATATAATGACAAGCATAAATATGCCAGTTTTTCAGGGGAGATCAAGTTATTTTGACATTAAACTCTAGAACAGCTTCTACATGGAGACAGAAGATTAAATTATATAATGGCCACTATCCACATGTTGAAGCATATTTCACACAACCAGTCCAATAAAATCCAAGGACAAATGTTAAAGCAAATTTAGTGAAGGCAGTTCCAGAAGGAAGCAGATCATTATGATATAAACACATGGCTCAGGATATGGATACATGGATAAATCAATTGCCCTCCATTTTCCCTCAAAGCACTCCTTCATCTGGCATTAGAAATATCTGCATCACTGACAAGTCAAGGTTAATTCTTTAGAAAAAACCTTGGAGAGCTGGTTTTCTATAATTCTGCTTGATGGTGGATGGATGGTCTATAAGCTTTGAAATGTAAATCAACCAGTGGTAGGACTGCTAGTTTACTGTGAAAAGATGAGAAAACAAACCAGCCTGGATCCTTGCTTGTACAGGATGTGGAAGACATTCCATCTTAACACAGAAACGAGCTAACGGAATCAGGATTCTCCAGAGACACATGACTGGACTGATTCTAAGACTTTAATAAATATCCCAAATATTAACAGAGAACAGAGAAAAACTGGTTTTATGGGGGAATTACTTTTAAGACAGATATAACAAATTATTTTAGTTAATTCAGGCAAATAAATGGGCAATTGGGCCAAAAAAATCAATGATGACTCTAGGCAGGACAAAAAGAAAGCAACCCACATGCAAAATAGAGTTCTTCAGAGGCTTTTCCCCCCGCCTCTAATTAAAATTTTCAAAAGGGAGCACTGGTTTCATAGGGTCCCAGAATATTCTTCCCCTTAGATTTCTGTTCTAGAGAAATAATATCGAATTGTTTCTTCCTTTCCTTATAATTGTGAATCACTTTTAATAATCGTTTAATCCTCTTAACCATATATCTGCTACATAGGTTCCTGGGAAAATGCAAATTATAGTTTCCCAGTAGAATTTTAATCCAAAGACTCAGAAAAGCAAAGGAAAGCTGAGTTTGGTGGTGGAAACCTGGCTGTGCGATCACAATGCTCACCAAGACTGCCTCTTAACCAAGTTACCTCTCCCACTTCCCCCACTTATTTATTCTTGTTCAGAACCCACTGTTTGCAATCAGAAAGCAAGCAAGTACTTGAGGCTCTGAAGTCTATTTTCCACCAATCCATATATAATTTCAAAGGTAGAAAAGGAAAGCCATTTCTTCTTTATCTTGATATTGGTAACTGGAGCTCTGTGAGACTATTTACCTTCCATCTTCCATGGAGGCCATGAGATGAAAGCAAGGTGAGAAACAGCACTGTCTTTGATCATTTTGACTTTGTGGAACTGGGCGGCCCGGATGAAAGTCAACAGTTTAACACATACGTGCGTTCCATCTTACACTTTTTAAAAGAGGTAAATGAAAAGGATTTGTTCAACAAATAGTATGTTAGAAAAACAGTGACAATGAAGTTGACCTTTCTGTTACATCAAAGGGGCCTTACTAAGCGCCTTATGGATAAATTTCAAGGTTGAGGAAAATAACTGCTACACAGCAAAGCTTTTGGTTTTTGTTCATTTTTTTTTTCTGTTGGCTTATTTAGAGAAGGCTCAAAATTTTAAACTGCCAGTTAAATTGGGTGCCTGCTAAATGAGGGAATTTGCAACATACAGTTTGTTTATTAAATGCTCTGGTTAATGTTATACAGAGTATAACAAAGGAGCTGGTACTCCTACCAGGTTTTTTAATGCAAAGGTGAATCAACAGAAAAAAAAAAAGTTTTCTTTTACTTTATTGACTAAGGCAATGTATTCTAGTGTGTATTTCTTTATTAAAAACATCAAATTTAACCAGACTTATCTGAGTAAGACATACAGTCATTAGGCTCACTGTAAGGTTTTAGTTTATTCAGTGATAATACAGCTGAAAAAATAATTGAGTTGGACGAGTGTTAAACACAGGAGAACAAATTTCTGTTTCAAGAAACAGTAGCAATATTTCTCAGCAGCTAGAGACAGACCTCCAGAATATGAGGAGGACTCAGAGACGAGCACTTGAAGTAGCAAAAATTGCATAATACGCCCACTGAGGCTCCGTCTTCCTACTGAAATATCTGGTGGTGGAAACTCCCAAATTCCTCTTTTTGGGGGAAATCTCGTTTGAAAAATGAGCCGGTTTTGAAGTAAAAAGTGAATCAGCTGAGAGGTAGAGTCTCAGGCTGATTTCTTCATCTTTTCCCCCGTGGGATGAGAGTGAAGGAGCTGTGCTTAAAAGAGGAAAGGAGTTCAAGGAATTTAGAGAGCGAGAGAGTCTGTATCCTATAACATCCTAACATTTGAAAAAAGATGAATGAATATCCATCATTCAGATGTTTGTTAGCTAGATGCCATGCACGTCAAACATCAGGTTGGGAACTGCATTCTTCATTTCTAAAAATAAAAAATGACGGATGATGCCTGCTTTATCCTGTGAGTCTCCAAAACGTCAATCATTTGGGTTATTTATACTGGGGAAAGGTTAGTTCCTACCTGGTCCCCATTCTTTTTGGACTCTTCCTTAGTAACAGGATTTTGCTCCCATCTGTACCCTTCCTATACTCCAGGAAAGGCAGACTCCAGCTCCAAATGAGTCACTGATCTAAACCACTCCATGGTGGCCTCATTTCCTCTGTCAGTGATTGGGTTATGCGGGCACATTTGATTCAATTCAGTGAGACCTGAAAGGAGATTTGCTGAAGGCTTCTGGGAATGGTTTCCTTCACTCTGAGAAAAAGGCATACATCCTCCCTTTTATGCTGCCACACGTTGATGTGTCTACACTGTGAGTAAGGAGAGTGGAAAGATGGAAGGAATGGGAATCTGGGTTCCAAAGGACGTGGTTGAATTAACCAATCCTGGGCTTACCTGACTTCCACACGCTTGTGGTTATCAGAGATAAATTCCCTGAAGGCACCTTAACTGATCAATTTCTAGTCCCCTCAACTACAGCTTCCATTTCTTTTTCCTCTTCATCCTCCAACCCTATTTATCTATCCTTCTATCTATCTATCTATCTATCTATCTCTTTCTACCTACCTACCCACCTACCTACCTATCTACCTACTATTATCTATCTATCTATCTACCTACCTACCTATCATCTATCTATAATTCTGTCCTCCTTTCTTGGTTTTGTTCCTGAAAGTCTTTCTTTTGGGGTCTTACAATAATTGCTAATTGATCTCCCTGTCTGTAGCACTGGTCTCTGGATACTTCCAGCAGACTGCAACCATCCTGCCTTTTCTAGAAGGGAAACTGAATCACATTATTCTTTCACTTAAATTCTTTAACAGTGTCTTACTATTGGGAATGGTGAATATGAGTCCAAAATATTTTCATGTTTACAAGGTATTCTATAATCTGGTTCTTGCCAAGCTTTCTATCCTGAAATACTCTTTATTAGGTATTGTTTAACTGGCTCCTATTCATCCTTCAAGACGTAGCTAAAAAGCAAGAAGTCCCCTCTGCAGTACTGTTGACCCATTCTGCTCATTGATCACTGCCTCTTTGTGCCACCTCAGTATCTTGCAGGTAACTTTATCAATACTTGTCTCACAATATTCTTTGTATTTGTATACAAATCTCCCGTATTTCTTTGTAAGTCTGCCTTCTTCAACAAACAACAAACTCCTTGAAGCCATGGGCCATGCCTTATTTACTTCTGAATCTTAGTGCTCAATCTAGTGATTTGCTCATACTAGGTATTTAATAAATATATTGTGATTGATTCTAGAGGGAGGTCTACAGTGCAAAGGTGGGACATTTTAACTCAAGAGAGCTTAACTTTCAGTGTGAGAAATATATATAACATCTCTTCTACCTTTACCTTGAGCTAATAATGCCTATGTCGTGATATGGGGGAGATCAATGTCTTAATAACCAGGATGCCATCAGAGATTAAATTATTATTTTTTGATTTGCATTTGTTTTGGAAAATCATTCAGAAGCTATTGATAAATGCCCTCTCAGAAGTCATAAGTTGCATTAAATAACGATCAAAGTGTGAATTGTTCAACAGATCAATCCATAAAGAAGTAGTTACCGCATGTACAAGATGCAATGATCTAAAGGTCAAAACAATGTAATTTTTATCCCCATTTACAAGGAGAAAATACAATTTTGGCTAAGGGTGTATCATAATGTTCACAGAAACATGGCAGGCTTGATCCACGCTTACTTTATGTGGAGATAATTTATGGCTTTCTTCACAAAATGCATGAAATGGATTCATTATATGACCCTCTGGGCACATGTGCTCTATATTAGAGGCCTGATTGAATGATCATATTGACAGCAAAGTCAAGTGAGGAAATAAAATTCTATAGCAAAAATTCCTCATTATCATCCTTCAGAGACTACCCAAGTAGACCCTGTTCAAGCAGAAGGCAGTATATTGAAGCCAGATTTTGGATTTACAAGACTGCTCTGAATTTGGGATCTGCCTAATTTTGACTTGGAAAAGCCTACTGGTTAAAGCATGGTCCCCAGAGTAAGGCTGCCCAGATAGGAATCCTATTACTCACTAGCTGTGTGTCCTTGGTTGAGTTCCTTACCCTCTCTGTGCTTTCGTTTCCCCAAGTGTAAGTGGGGGTGACAATAATGCCTATCTATAGGGCTGTCATGAGGATTTAAATGTGTTAATGTTTGTATAACACTTAGAACACTGCCTGGCACATAGGAAGTGCTATGCAAGTGTTTGGTGGGTAAACAGTAATTTGTATTCATCTCCTGACACAGTTCCAGCAAATAAAAATCTAAAGTGGAGAGCTTTGCATTTATGCCACATCTACACGAAAGGGCAACTAGAAGAAAATAATGTAATAATGTAGCTAGTAAAAAAGGGAGGCACTTTGCTCAAGAACTTACTTAGGTCAATACAAATGGTAATCTCAAAGCTTTGGCTAGGCATTTTTGTAATGGGAACAGCCATTAAAAGGTAGAAAAATTGCTATTTTAAACAACTCCTGATAGAATAGGGACTTGCACAATTTGACAGGAAAAGGAGGAACAGAGGGTTGATGGAAGGAGCCAACCAGGCTTTGCACAAGAAGGTGGACGCTGACCCCATTCTGGGGAAGAGGTGAGAGAGATGGAGTCTTTCCACTGGAGAAATGCTTTTCTTCCTCTGCATCAGTTTTAAATCCTTGCCTCTGAATTTGTGCTTGAAAAGTGTGTGACTGTATGGGTTAGGGTGGGGTGGGGATGGGGGTAGGGATGGCTGGTCCAACAGTTATCTGTTAGAGACTCAAGAATAGGAAAGCTTGGCCATAGCTTATCCAGTGCAGACATCTCAAATGTGGAACCGGACTCACAGCGCTCATCCCAGCCTAATAGTACCAGTGGACGGAGGCATCTAAGTCCACTCCCATCGCCCTAGTTGAGCCCCAGTGGAGTGTTAGTCTAGACCGAACAACTCAGCTTAGAAGAAATATTCCTTCAGGAAATTAGGTGCTAAAATCTCAGTTGAGACCAACTCACTGGGGAGAATTAGATTTCCCATTTGGTGGGTTGAAATGGTCTTAGTAGATGTGCAAAAGGAGAGGGGGGCAAACCTGAGCGCCAGGGAGCAAGCCTGGGAACTTGAGTGTGCCTCCAAGGGGACAGCCGTGAAAGAACTGATTTCTTCTAGCGCTTTTGATTGTACTAGGAGATAGTCTGATGAAGTATACAGTTAAGAAGGAATCCCCACCTCTTCTGGAATTCTCTTTAAGTATTGCTGACGCCAGAGAAGTCTGAACCACTTGTCCACTCTTGCATGGTGGTGGCTGTGAAGAAAACGAAGGAGTAAAAGGCAGAGGGAGGTGGGCTCGCCCCACCTTGGCCCTTCTGTTTGCATCTGTGCAGATCTGGTAACATCCGTGTCTATAATCTCCACACTGTTAACCACTGGGCACAGAGTGATTTTTTCTTTTTTTAATTTTTATTGGAGTATAGTGGCTTTACAGTGTGTGTTAGTTTCTGCTGCACGGCAAAGTGAAGCAGCTGTGCGCATACATATATCCCCTCTTTTTTGGATTTCTTTCCCATTTAGGTCACCACAGAGCATTGAGTAGAGTTCCCTGTGCTATACAGTAGGTTCTCATTCTTGATCCATGGTGGAGCTGGGAGTTACGGGAGGAGAGGGAATGTAGAGAGGCAGGGATGGAAAACTCTGGAGGGATCCACAATGACATTCACCTTCCTCAATATATACTAGAGGAAAGGGTCTTTTTGATGTTGGGGTAATAATAGGTATTATTATCCAATAATAAACTAACAGTTTTCTTTGAAAAGACCTTTTCAATAATAATCATTATTATAATCATCACCATCATTATTATTTGGAATCTGCCATTATTGAGCACTTCTGTGCCAGGCACTGTGCCAAAGGCTTTATTTATACTTTCATTTAATCCTTAAAATATTATGCCCATTTTGTTGGTGAGAAAATCAAGACCAGAGAGGTTAAGAAACATACTAGTGTTGTATAGTTACTGACAGAGCCAGGATTAAAACGCAGATCAGTCTGACCCCCAAGCCTGTGCTCTTAACATTCTCTACATCCATATATATGTTAGGGTGTCAGGCCCATCAGAAGGAATGCACTATACAACCCAGCCACAAAGACATGGTGATATCTTCTTGAGGCTGAGAAAGAACTAGAAGTTATCCAATGATCTGTCTCCTGATGCATCATAAGAATTGAATAAATTATATGACATGTGAGCTTAATGGCTGGTACCAATTTTAAAAATATCAGGAAACTCTTTGGCTTGAAAGAAATCAAGGGAGCTGTTACAGGGCTAGAATGATCTGTGTCAGAAGAGCCCTGATATCATTTCAAGTCATCTTCGCGCTTAGACTCTGCACTGGCAAGGGAGCATTGGATCCTCTGGCTGGGAGGAAATGTACATGGGAATATGATATGGGCTGGACTGGGTAGGACGCAGTCATGAAATATCATTAATTTTTCTCACATCACTTCCCCAATTCTGTTTTGTTGGTTTCCCCCTTCCCTCCCTTGCTCATTTTCTTGGGTTTATCCCATAGATCTTTTGGTCATGGTGGGGACATTAGAAGAGTTTCATTTTCAAGTTATAGAGAAGTCAAGTGTCATCTAAATCAAAACTCTAATCTCTCATCCAATTTAAAGAAACTATTTCCCAGCTCAGACCTGGCGGGCCACATGGCAGGACTGGGGACATGGGCTTCTGCATTACTACTCCACTTTACTTTTCTACTTTCTCCTCTCCTCTGCACCCTACTCACTATGTTGCCCCTGGCTCTGCTAGGGTCAGGAAGGAGGGGAGGGATGAGAGGAAGACAGCAAGGTCTCACCTGAATGGGGCTACTGTAATCTGGCATCGATATTCTTTGTGATGGCAGATACCCAAATGTTGGCTCTGGCTCATGGGGCAGATTCACGATTTCTTCAGGTGTCTGCCCATCACCTCAGTCCTCACCACCAGGACCCCCTGGCACAACTCATCACTGACACAGGTGACGTACTCTCTACTGATCTCCTCTCAGCTCCTGATCTTTGGGCTCGAGGGAACCTCTTGGGAAAGGTCCTTTAAAGATGGCTCTAGCCCAGCAGCATTTAGCAACATGCCCTGTTCAGGAAAGGGTGATGGGGGTAAGGGGGTCACAGAGCTAAGTTCAGTACACTTTGGCATGCCTTGCTTGGATGGAGAAGCGCCTGTCATTGGAATGGGATGGTCCATGATTCTTAACGGGTCAGGTTTGAGGCCTCAGCAGAGACTTAAGACAGTGAGAAAAATTAATCTCTTCAAGAGAAATGTGATCAGATACATAGAACCAGAAAGTTTTCATTGGATTGAGATGGTAGGCCTAACTCTCCAGTTTTAGTGTCAGGCAATTTTTTTGATCACCTTTATTCAGTTTGTTTACTTCTGATGAGGAAATAGGGACCTCATTTGTTGTACTAATTATCAATATAGCTATCCTTTTTTCCTTTTTACAATTTATTTTTTTAAGAGATAAACTATGTTTTTTAATTAATTTTTTTTGGAGCATAGTCGATTAACAATGTTGTGTTAGTTTCAGGTGTAAAGCAAAGTGATTCAGTTATACATATACATGTACCTATTCTTTTTCAAATTCTTTTCCCATTTAGGCTATTACAGAGTATTGAGCAGAGATAATTATCTGTGCTTGTTGGTTATCTATTTTAAATATTATAGCTATCATGTTTGAGTACTTGCTAGTATATATACTTCATATAAACCCCACAGCAGCCCTATAAGATGGGTGCTCTTATCTCCATGTGACAGATGAGGACATGGATGCCAGATCACTCACCAAAGGGAACAGTGAGAATGGGACAAAGCCAGACTTCTCCCCATGCTGGCTCCAAAGTCTGTGGTTTTCTTGATATTTCATATTGCATGTCGAAGGCATGTTGTGGCCACTGATGGTCTTGCAGCTGGCCAAAATATGGACTGGCCAGATCATAATCATGGGTCAAGGATTTCTTATTTCTAGCTAACTGAATGTACAGCAGTGATTCTCAGCCTTGATTGTACATATAATCATGTGGGAATCTTTAAAAAAAAAAAAAAAAGACATGCTTGAGACCCACCCCAAACCAATGAAGTCAGAATCTCTGGGACCGGGAATGAGCTTATATATGTACTGGGCCCAAGCTCTCCAGGTGTTTCTAATTGCAGCCAGGGCTGAGAATCACTCATTTCTACAAAGAGATAATGCTTACTTTAAGTACTTGCTGGGTTGTAGGTGAGAATCATGGTCTCTAAGAAATAGACAGGAGGTTTTGACATACTAGCAGAGAATGTGAAGTTATTTTGTATATATATGCATATATGTACACATAATTTTGTACACTCCTCCAATACATCACTTCTCATACTCAATCATTAAAAAAAAAAGAAATATTAGCAGATACTTTTATATCACCAAAAGGGAAGTTATAAAACAGTACATCCTTGATATTTGTTATAAACATTCCATATTCCAAAATGCCACTCTGTGCTCATATATGTGATAAAGGAATGAAGATACACATTTAATTATTATATTTATTATGACCTGCCGCTTAACTTACTTCAAGTTACCATGTAACTTACTAAAATATTATAACATAGAGAGAAGATTAAAAACAGAAGGAAGTTCTTTCTGGCAATAACCTAAGGTCACATTATTAAATAAGACCTGAACAAGGGTAGTAAGAATGCAGCCAACTACCAAATAAACACATTAACTACCAAAGCACCATTCCTTTAAAGAGAATCAAATAATGCTGTAGAGCTTCATTACCATTTCCCCATATTTATTTAATTTGATCCTTATAACCTTTCTGTAAGGCAAGTGATGTTGTAACTCCTGTGTAACAGATGAGGAACCCGAGATTCTGTGTGTGAACAACTAACTCAAGGTGGAACTGACAGCTAGGTTTCCTGGCTGAAAATTGTCCTCTTCCCATTAGTCTGCACTAACAGGAGTGATCTAGATTCATTCAGAGTAAGAGGCAGACCTGCCATTTGCAACTGTGTTGATTTAATAGCTATAGTGATTCAGAAAAGCTGACTAGTGGGAATGACTGGAAATGAGCAGTGGAAATTGCTTTCAATGTATCACTCATGAATCAATGGTTCTTGCTGATTTGAACAGTTGGAAAAAGTTTACTGATATGAAATAGGAAAGGCAGTTGTAGAAAAGCCCTAAGGCTGAACAGAGCTTTGTCAGCTTTCACAGAGGGTTTTTATCTTCTCATTTGACTTCATGAACAGTGAGTAGAGTGAAAATGGATGTCGTCCCCTAAATGAGAACTCAGCAGCAAGATGAAATCTGAGGTTTGGCCCCTGAATTCATAAGGAAATCTTTACATGAATAATTCTAGATCCAAGCACTCCTGTTAAATGCTCAGTGAAGCATGACATTCAAGGATCTTATGCATTTTGTTCCAATTAGCTAGTTGATTTATTTCAGCAATAGGAAATAAAATATTTCTAATAATATTACATAAACGAGTGCACTGTAGTGTTCATCAATGAAAATTACACTATTTATTTGAAAGTCAGCATTCACATGACTTCTTAACTGCAACACAGTTGAGAACCTGATTGGAATGGCACGTGAACTCTTTCTAGAAACCTAAGAGAAGTCCTGTCCAAGGGGGGAGAGCTGTGTCACTATCATCTGAAATCTGAAAACAAGGACTAAGGAGAATAAAAGCTGCACTGGGATGATAGCCTGCAACATAAAGCCCTTTTCGGAATCAGCTTCTCTGATGATTCTCTATTCCAGGCTGTGCATCTGGTGGTTTTCACTCTGTGCTATGCTCCTATGATCCCGACCATTTTCCCAAAGAACCCTCACCTCTGCTTTTTACAGATCTGGTCTTCTGGCTCAGATTCTTCCTTTGTTTTATTATTCAGCTATGGAATTCTTGACTCTGACTTATACCAAGTGGTGTTCATTACTTAAAGCAAAGTTAGCACTTGCTTTTAGGTAAGGCCAATTGTATACTATTTTAATGCACTGACTTCCCCAGGGCCACAAATTTATGTTGATCTTGTGGTATAAGTCAGAAGTGCACATCAAATGAACAGGCAGACTAACACATGTGGTTGGTTTCAATGCTTTTTACACCACGGGAATAAATACTATCTTTAAGTGTTGTATTTTAAAACAGCTTTACAGTTTTATGTTTAAAAAAAAAAAAAAATGAACCCTAAACTACCATAAAAACACAAAGTCCTCATTCACTCCAAGCACTAGTTAGATATGAGAGGGTGGCCTCTTCTCTTGTTACCATTGTTCACATGTGGTTTTCACATTGTCATAGTAACATTTTGTCCTACTGTGCTTGGAATACTGTGTGCTCTCCTTTTAAATATGCATCGTTTTACATAGGCTTTCTAAATACTTACACAGTTCAGATAGTCATAATTTTTGCTGTCACAGAGTTTATCACCATATTAAAGTTCCAAAGTTTGTTTCATCACTCCTAATTGTGGAGCATTTGGGTTGTTTCCAGTTATGTGCTATTACAAATAAGGGGGTTATAAACGTTTTTGAACAAGTAAGCTTAAAAGCTACTTTCCTTAGATAATTCTCCAAGGTGGGGATACTAGCTCAAAGGTCATGACCATTTCACTTAGCTCTTGCAGTGCCTGAATGCTCTCTAAAAATAACATGCTAATTAGCAGTGCCACTATCAATGAAAGAAGGCACGTGGACAACCCTATCCTTTTTTACCTCCATGAATGTTTATACTGTCATGAAAAAAACCGATGTGGCTTCCAAGCTCTGCAAAAACAATAGGCTATGGACACTGTCTGCAGCTACGCGTGCCCACAGGACTCCTCAGAGGTGCATAAATCTCCTTGCGGTTGGCCACCAACCTGCCGGCCCAGTGACAGGGGCCACCGTGTATGCTAATCACAGCCTGTGCACTTGGTGTAGTTGAGCTGGCCTGCTGGAATTCAGTACTCTGGGGACAGCTTGGGGAACAGAGTCAGGGAGCAATACGTTGGAGTTTGAGAAGGAAACAGGCTAGATAAGGTGGCTTGGAATTCTCCCATTAGTCCCAGCTTGGAATTCCTCATGCCATCTCTGTCATACCCATTTACCATTGGTGGTTACTCCCCAGGCCGACCCTCCCCTGTTGCCATGGCTAATGGTCATGCTTATTTCTGCTCTATGCAATCACCAGCCCTGGCTTCTGCCAGAGGTTACTGGCCTGGAAAAACTGCTTTTAAATCAAATGAGATGGGGGGGGTGACCTTAAGACAGAGGAAGTTAATGACCACAGAAACTTTGCTGAATTTCATTTCACCTGCCTGCAGGACTTGGCATTTGAAACCAAGATTAGCTAGAAGGGCACATTGTCTCTTTGACCTCTATCCCTGCCCTCCGCAGAATCTCTGGGGAGCCATCTACACAGGATCAGAAGGTTTCTTCCCCATCTCCTCCACCCCATGCTAAGCAGTCACCTCACCCTTCCTTATTATTTGCTCTTAAAGGCATCAGCTCTGTTGGGGATAAAGAAATAAATTCCCAACTAGCTTCATGGTAAGAAAATGTGTGGAAAATGATTAAACTTTTTTTTTTTTCTTTCAGATTCCAGAAAAATACCTCCCACTCTGCTGGTGGAAGCATCACATAGTGTCTCAGAGTCAGGCATTAGGGGGAGGTGTGAAGGGAGTATGATGGCTCTCGCACCTCACTTGCCTCAAGGAAATAATAATCGCATGGACTCTCAGCTTTTACCATCTTTTCTCACCACCATCAGATGTAGTTAACACGAAGATACATAGAAAAATATCCCCTGGTGGGCCACTAACATTTGACATTGTTTTCCTCTGAGTAGTTGAGTTCAATGATTAAACCTCGTTGAAAAAGGTATTACATTTTTTGGACCCACTTTATTCTTTCTAATCACTTTTCCTTTTCTTTCAAACTTTACTTGTTTCGTATGAGATTGGTGGGGGGCATAACAGAAGGCAGAAATAGTAACTTTAAAATTATCTACCTTATTCCCCGTGAGTGCCAACCTGCAGCACACAGCCTGTTTCGTGTTCTCTGCCAACCACCACAAATCAAATGTCCCACCAGACTCTATGCCCATACATGAGGGAGAACTCTCCAGTAATCAAAAGAATCATATAGTCAGAAGCTGTCTATTATTTAATCTAAAATGTTTCTTTCTTAAATGTATTCTTATTATTCTCTTTATTCTTACTAATAAGATAATTTCATTATCTTGTAAACATAGCTTTCGAAGGGACTTGGATAGATAATATAATTAGACTCACCTATTTAGGAAGGTTTCACAAATGATTCCAGCTTTCAGAAATTATATTTAGAAAAATACTTGCATACTTTTCTACTGAGAATCTTTTTTTTATATGTATTGATTTTAGGTCTTTCTTATTTTCTAATATGGATTTTTTAAAAAATTTATTTTAGGCTGTATTGGGTCTTCGTTGCTGTGTGCGGGCTTTCTCTAGTTGCGGCGAGCAGGGGCTACTCTTTGTTGTGGTGTGCAGGCGTCTCATTGAGGGGGCTTCTCTTGTTGCAGAGCATGGGCTCTAGGCGTGTGGGCTTCAGTAGTTGCAGTACGTGGGGCTCAGCAGTTGTGGCGCACGGGCTTAGTTGCTCCTCGGCATGTGGGATCTTCCCGGACCAGGGCTCGAACCCGTGTCCCCTGCATTGGCAGGCTGATTCTTAACTTCTGCACCAGGGAAGCTCTCTACTGAGAATCTTAAAGCACATACTCTGTTAAAATAACTTTCCCTCCAGGAGTCAGGAATGGTGTATAATTACTTATTTTATTTATGGAATAATTGAGATAACACACTACATTCACTCAGAGGAGCTGATTCTTTCATTGTGTTGTTGTTTTATCTAATATTGCAGTTCTCTGATTCTGAATGTGTACTTTCAATTTTTCTTAACTGGGGTGAAATTCACATAAGAGAAAATTAACCATTTTAAAGTGAACAATGCAGTGGCATTCAGGACATTTACCACATTGTGCACCACCACCTCTACTGACTTCCAAAATCTTTTCATCACCCCAAAAGGAAACCCTGTACCCATTAAGCAGTCACTCTCCATGCTCCCCACCCTCCAGCCCTTGGAACCACCAAGAACTTTCTGTTTCTATGGATTTACCTATTCTAGAAATTACATATAAGTGGAATTATATGTGACCATCTGTGTCTGGCTTCTTTCACTTAGCATAGTGATGTCAAGGTTGGTCCGTGTTGTAGCATGTATCAGTACTTCATTCCCATGTGTTTTTAACAGCATGCGACTCTAATGCTTTCCAGTCTCTAGTGCTTTCAAGCTAATGTTGGCTTGAAAAATAAATGCAAAGATAACAAATCCATGGGGTTATATTTCATTTTCAACTTCTAGAAAGCCAAAGTATTGTGGAACACACAGATTTACCCAAGAGCTGCAGGATGCCTCCCTCCATCGCGTGGCATCCCCATTTATTGGGCCATTCCTAGCGTTACTGAAAGAAATGAATAGCCTATAGCCTGTTGGAGATCTTCAACTTTGAAATGCCTTTAAAAAAAATTTTTTTTTATTTGAAAGAACTTTCTTCCATGGTCTTCAGCCGTGTGATTTACACACAAGAACATCACAGCTTTTGTAGTTAACTCTGAAAAGCCTTTCCCTGGTCCCTTTTGGTGCATTCTGTCAATGACCATAGAGTGACACCTCCACACTATCTCAGGCTGCCTGTCAGGTATGATAACACCTGCAGAGCTGAAATAGAGTTGAAGTCCATCACTGAAACTTCAGCAGGGATCACTTCTCTGCTTTCAGAAAAGTGGCATTTTGGTAGTGGCAGGCAACAATTCCAGGGGACAACTATGGTTCTAAAGTATAGCAATTTAGTCAATAAGTCAGGCTTTATCGACGAAGTGTGCATCTGTAAGAGTGTGTCAAGATGTACTAACAAAAAGATGTGAAAGAGTCCCTGGGAGCTTTATGGGCAGAGAACTACTGTGGGAATTGACTATTCATTGAAAGTGCTTAACAACAGACAGCTGTGTAGAGATGTCATCATAATAGATGCCTTCTCTTTGTTAGTGAGTTATTACAATTTTAGTGGGCCTTTCAGAGTACAGAATGTCTTCCATAGAGCATGATTACTAAAGTTGATTGTTGAAAGCAGAGCTCTCAACCTTTTCTTTGCCAATACACATACAGGAAAAGATATTACAGCAGCACATCGGGGTCAATGGTCAAAGCTGATCACGTCTGGAGATGACTGGACCAGGGGTTCTGGTCCCTCCAGGCCCCATGAGCCATCCCTAGGGCTCAGAGTTCAGTATTTCAGCACACCAGCTTGGAGGCGCTGATCTAAACCATTGTGTGCAATGCAATATTATCCATAAACATTTGTCATTCGAGACTCTTTTCGCACAAGAAGTCTCTGTTTGCAAAAACTGCTTTGCAAACTTGATTCGCTGTCTTGAGGTACTGTCTTGAATATGGTGGATGTAACACAGCAAAGATAAAAAATGAACTCTTGTGTGATGTTTTCTTGAGTCTCTTTGAAACTTGCTTGAGATCTGTGATCCATTCAGTGAGACAGACCTTGGCAGTTAGCAAGCAAATAATTGTCCTCACATTCACATTGACATTTTGATATACATTTTAAAAAGCTGAATGTTTTTAGGATGTGTGATATTAAGTGGAAGGGATTACATATGTGTAAATTCTTTTAATAGTTTTCCACAATTCTCTGAACAGATGGATCAAACTCTCTCATCCAGTGATGACTCTGAAATTAATAAGTTATGAGTTTGAGTGGCACTGTGAGAACAATACAATATGTGATGCTCTGGTTCTTACTGTTCTTTTTGATGGCTGTTTGCATAAACTGACATTCATATTTGGCCCTGCCTGCTGGGCACTGAACCACAGAGCCCCTGGACACATGAAATGACCAGTACCTACAAATTAGTGAGAGGCACCAATAGCCTCTCTGAGCATGCATACCAAGGGATTTGTATTTCAACAGTCATTCTCGTAGTAGCTATGATCAATAAATACTAAAAAATGAAAAAAAAGCATATTGATCAGGGCTAACTGCATCAGAAAAACAGGAAATCACTGTGGATATATTTTATGCAAGTCAGAGCCTTTCCACAATAGAAAGAAAATGGACCTATCATAGCAGGTAACTTAAAGAAATCTGTTGGTCTTAAAATATCTACCAGACTGAAATACTTCTACTACCTTCCTGATGTCTGCCATTCCCTTCTCATCATGCAAACCATTAAATTCTGATAATCTACACACGACAAGCAATTCCAAGTGGCTCCAAATGTCCTTCTTCTGCTATGTGGCCTGTTTAAAGACTGAAGAAATGTGAGGAGAGAAAGAGAAAAAAAAAAAAAACCTGGACATTGTTGTCCAAATACTTCACTTATGTCTGGCATCTAGTTACATTCAATGAAGAGATGAAAAAAGTGAATGAATGAAAAAAGATGCATTTCTGCTTGGGTAAGTCCCTCTTGAGGCTCTTCTGGACTCTCAGGTGATAGTACACCTGCAGAGATCTAGCCTCCTCCCAATTCTGTGACCAAAATCTTTGCATTTGATGTCTTTGTTAATTGATAGGTGTCTCATCAGGAGATAAAGATGGGTGTAAGAATCAGCCCAGGTACCCTGACTTTCCAAGGAGGTACTAGGGAGTCGCTCTGACTGGCCCACCCCTCATTCTAGCAGAACGGGATAAGTCAGAGAAAATGGTTTGCTTTAACATTTTAATCAATCCCTAAGAATTTCACTCCAAATTTCACCCCTCCCATTTGTGCAGGTTGATACTCCTTTATAAGTTCTCTTTTCCTTGTGAAAATGTGGTCCACAAGAAACCACAAGGTTCTGCTTATTGAAAGGACATAAATACGTAAGTTACTTTCAATGCCAAAGTTGTCTCCAAATCCTAAGGAGGGAAAAAACAAAATATTGAAGTAGCTGTTGGGTCTCTATTTTACCTGCTAATGGAGGAAGCATACAGACTCTTCTCCTTGTGTCCACTATACATAAAACTTAGTTGTGTGTTTCCACACAATTTATGCATTGATGAGAAAGAATGTTCAAGCACTTCAATCTTAGAGGAAAGAAAAAAAAGGATAGGAAGATGAAAAGTATAGGAGAGGAAAGGTGTAGCATGGGTCATAGGGAAACAGAGGAAGAAAATGGACACAGAGTTGATGGAAGGGAGAAGCAGGGAAAGGAAAAGGAGAAAAAAATGCAGAGGAGACAATAGAAGTAAAGTAGAACACAAGAGAGGTGAAGCAAGTAAATGGTGAACTGATTCAGAGTTAAGGAGGAAAAGCTGTTTCCTAGTTTATTATTCAACTACAAATGTACATCCACCAAACGTCTACACTTTTTGTCGTACCTAGCACTGGTATTCAAAACACATGGATTGGATGAATGGATATGTTACAGATCATCCCTAAATTCATGCTTGTTCTAGGCCAGTGGTTTTCAACTTCGGAACTATTGACAATTTGGGCTAGATAATTCTTTGTTGTGGGGACTGACTTGTGCGTTGTAGGATGTTTAGTGGCATCTCTGGTCTCTAGCCACTACATGCTCCCAGTCAGTTGTGACACAGGAAAATGTCTTCTGTCATTGCCAAATATCCCCTGAGGGCAAAATCACCCCTGGTTGAGGACCATTGTTCTAGGCATATGGACCCAATGGAGTAAACCCACTCAGTGCTTGAAATATACTTGGCAATTAATGACAATACACTGTAGAGACATCAAGGTACAAATATGTCATATTGTTTTAAATGTTCTCAGGAGACTGTATATGTCCTCCTTTGGAGGAATGCTATAACAATATCATAGGAGGTTTTGTTTTTCCTAAAGTGTTTAGTTGGTAGATACGATGATTCATAATGATCATTAGCAATTGATATACTAATAAATGTCAACAAGTGTCATGTCCATATATGTCGTTTGTTTACTTGTTCATTTTACATCTCTGTTATTACAAAAACTCTATTATAAACTCTATTTTCCCCAAACTCTACTAAACAGTGGGACTATATATTTTTAGTTCCAAGTTAAATCTGGTATGTGCCTGATACTCAGAAAAATTCAATGTGATTTTAATTGTCTCTTACTCTTCTCTCCAGTAGTCACTGGGAAGTTACTACAGTCTACTTTTACTCCATATGAGAAGATCATTACTTGATCTTAAAAAACAAAACAAACCAAAAACAAAACAAAAATACCTTAGCACGTACACAGAGAAGAAACACATATAAGTGGAGACCAGAACTGAAAGACAGAATTCTAAGCATTTTTTTCAAAGACAAAACAAAGCCAAATAATACCAAACTCAAGGTGTACAACGGCAAGAAGAATTCAGAAAGTTTTTCTAAATGTTACTCCCAATTGTCTTATGATCTAAATCATAGTTGTCACTGTAGACCCTCAGATGTTTAGAAAGCAGAAATTGAAGTTATACAATGTCCCATTTCACAGACTAGGAAACCAAGGCAGGGAGCCGATGAAAATAAAATAAATTCTTGTGACATGTTTGTCAAAGAGTATGTCTGATACAGAGAAGCACTGCTGGTTAATCCACATCCAGGCTCTGAATCCAATTTCAACTAAGCTTATCGAGTGCCTTTGATGGGGTCATTGCTGCACCACCTCATTCACCTGTGTTCTCTAATTTACTGCTCAGAAAACCGTGTGTCATCAGTTCTGTCATTCACACTTTAGAGGAGATAGGTTTAGTAAGGTAATGTAATTTTCCTATGTTCAAGAAACTCAGTGAGTGTCAGAATTGGGATGTGGACAGGGTCTTCTAATTCCAAGGTTACGGATTTTCCTCTATACCATGTTAATTTCCATGAAGGGATGGTTGGGGGAAAATGGGGTGGAATTTTCCCCACAAAACACCCCCTCACATGGTTTACATGGCCAGAATCCCTCATTATTCACATCTATGTTCTAGTCATGTGAGTGACATAATCCCTAAGATGGGAGAGAGAACATCCAGGTCTGGAGGTGCTGAGGGTGACTACAAACGTCAGAAACATCTCTGTGGAGGTGGGAAAGCATCCTGGATACCTGTCATTGTGTGTGTGTGTGTGTGTGTGTGTGTGTGTGCGCGTGTGCCCATAGTTACATAACCATCTCTTTGTACAGTTGCCTAACACATTTTCTGATGTTCTTTTTGTACTCTGGTTTCTTTCATTTGGTTACAGACCCCTGAAGGGTAAGGACTCTATTGATTGTTTCTCTTGGGTCTTTTGACAGTACCTAGAGCAGAGCTCTGCCTGTAATAAAAGCACATTTCCTATTATTGTCTGATTTATATAAAGACATTGCTGGTTACACAAAGTAATCAGCTGTGTAGAAATTGGTAATACACATAGTATTATTTCTTCATGTATTTGGGTATGGAAGCATCTCTTTTTAAGTTTCCTAAGATCCCTGTGAATACTATTAAATTTAAAAAAAATCCAATGTTGCATAATCTTATTTATAGTCTAAATAGCAGGAAACTTGGGGAATGCGCGAAATAACACTATTTAAAAATTCCTTTTGTTAAACAGTGCTTTAACCAGAGTTAAAATCACTCACTAGGAGAGGAGACCTTAAAAATTATAAAATAATTGTGCTTAATACTGTACCTCACAGTCTTCCTTTGAATTTGATTATCCTCCTACTTTCGTGTTTTGGTAATCTTACACTCCATGTCACTCATTTATATAATGCTGGGGTCTCATGAGCTAATTAAAAATAATTATTTTCCAAGTATATGTGTTATAAGTTGAGGGTACGAAATCCAGAAATTATAGAAAAGTGTAAGAAAGAAAAGAGTATCATCTGTAGCTCAGGGATAACCACTATATCCCTGGTTTTGGATGGTCTGCCTTTGAGTCTGGTTTCCATATACACATGCATATACAATCCCTCTCCCCTCGCCCACGTGTGTGTGTGTGTGTGTGTGTGTGTGTGTGTGTGCACGTGTCTTTGTCTCTCTCTGTGTATGTGTGTATACTTTAAAAAGTAAACTGGAATTATACTCTTTACAGTTTATATTTTTATGTAACATTATATCATGAGCATTTCATCATTTTTTGTAAACACACCTTTTACTGGATAGAAAATATGCCATCATTTGTATATAGTATAATGTAACTAATTTCATACTGTGAACATTTAACTGGCTTAAAATTTTTGTCTCAAATAACAGCATAAAGAATTTCCTTATTCCCAAATCTTTATCTGCATTTATATTTATCTTCCTTCTTATAGAGTTCTAGAACTCACGTTATTGGTTAAAAAGGCAGAAACATTAGGTTTTCCAGGAAGGTTAAATTTCCTACTACAAATTGCACATGGGAAGGATTATCTAAAGTAACCTCATCAGCATTAAACAGTATCATTTAAAAATTAGTGCTTTTGCTCTGAGAGGCAAATGATAATATCCTATTGCTACTTTAATTTGCATTCTTTTGATTGTTAGTGAGTTTGATTTTTAATAAGTTTATTAATGTAATTAAGAAAACCCAGTTCATTAGCTTCAGTTCAAGTTTTAAGAATAAACACAGGGGAGCTACAGAAGCAAATATCCGAAGGATAATGGTTTCTCCAGTTTCATATAGAAAAATAAAACTCTGGGAATGACAACGGCAAGGAAAATGGTTCTTCTATCTTTTCAGTAATATTCTCATTTTGATAGGTGCTTGCTGGGATCAAGGTGTAAGAAAGGTAGGGGACTTTGGCTCTTTAATCCATGTTTATTGTAACGCTAACAGTAAATATTCAAATGATGATTGTTAGAAAATTTGAACATACTAGGTCACATAGTTGGTTTACTGTAACATGGGATTCTTGAACAAATGAGAAATTACTTTTTCAGTGATTTTATTATCACCTGCTTAATAGCCACATGATGGTTCAACAAATAAACAAATGAACACAAAGTTATGAAAAAAATGTCCTGTAAGTCGAGGCATAAACAATAGTCTTTCAATAGTTGAAAAAATGGGACACCATTTCAATTTCAATCTGAAGCATGGATCTTTAAATTGAGTATTCAGAATAGCTAGCTATCTATCAGTTTAACCTTTCAATAAGCTGATTAACCATACTTCCAGGAGTGGGTTTGGACCTTTTTAGGTCAGAAGAATAAGTCTCCTCCAGATTAGTAGATTGGCAAGAATAAATGACCACTTGGACTTAGTTATGGTTTCCCCCAAGTTGTTTTACTTTGGAATCAGCTAATAAGTATGCAAAAGAGTGATGAAAAATCAAAAAAATATATATAATTGGATGTGGTTCCCACTGCCTTTGAAATTCTTTCCAGAAATCCTGAAGTACAGTAGTTAGCAGCCTATGTGGAGCGAGAAATCTGCCAAAGGAGTCTAGAATTTTGTGCTCACTGAATTTTGTAACTTTCACTTAGGGAAGTTCATGTAGAATTGGAGAGTCCGACTGCTACCATATAGGCAATGTCTTGCTTTTCTGCAGATAATTTCTTCCTCCTTCTATTTTTCACTTATCATTTGGCCTATATAAGGCCCCAAACCTAACATATGTCTGCTGCTTGTGAGTTCTATCATTTCATGCATCTTTTATGCAGTTCTTTGCAGAGCTGATCTAGTTTATAGTAAACCATTTTAAAGTGCCAGTCATAGAGACATATCCATGAGCTATAAATTTAATATCATGAAAATGCATAGTAAATTAGGGCAAGGTAAATTTGATACTAATGTTTTCCTTAAAAATATACATATGTACCATAAATATATATATGTAAATATTATATATTTGTGTTTATACCTTCAAACATAATATATATAGTATCAAAAGTTGCTTCTAAATTATCTTGTTCTAAAATTCATTCTAAGTGGGCAAAGCTATTGCTCTATGAGCTAAAATTTGTAAATAGATGAATTCATTAATTGATTTGTTCATCCTAAAAATATTGAGTTAAAATTTGCCAACTGCCGCATTCATTCACTCATTCATTCATTCATACCTCAATACAACAAACATTAATTGATTCTCTCCTTAAATCAATGCACTATACCACAGTGAATAGGATATTGTCCTTTCACTAAGAAACTCAGAGGAATTTTTGCTAAAAGTGATAGTAGAGGCTCCAGATTTTCTCTGCCTAAGGGGTTAAGGGAATGTTTTCTTTTGGCTGGGGAAATTCTGCATTTAGGAAATTAGGAAACATTTGGACAGCTCTATTAAATGATAATTACCTCTTGACAGGTATCAATAAAATTTAATCAGTAACACTGAATATGTTTAGATGAGCTTGAGAAGAGTAACATACTTGGTATGATATGCATTTGTAAGTGCTAAAATGTTTAGGATATTAATAAGGAAACATAAAACTAGAGTGACCTTTAATCTTGTAATTGCAAATGGAAATACATATGCACCTAATCAAAAGGGCTTGTGCTGCGTATCTAAAAGTTAGGTACATTACTGACTCACTGGGTCTTCAAAATTGAGATTCTATGCCTTAGAGAGCATTTCTATCCATACATCCACAAGTTGTAAGCCATGCAGGATAAGGTGATAATGGACAGCAGTTAACAAGAGGGCTTTCCAGTTACACAGACTTGAGTTCAAATTCTGAGTTAGTCATTTATTAGTAGTGTGACCTAGGGCAGATATTTAACCTCAGCCTGCAATTTCCTTGTTCATAAAATAATAACAGCCACTTCACAGGGTTGTTATAATAATTAAATGAGATAATGTACAAAAAGCTTCAATGACATTTCCTGGCACTGAGCAAATGCTTAATGCATAGCACTATTATTAGACAAAATATCATCATGATTTTCTTTTCAGGTCAATTCTCAAAATAACCAATTTCAAGAGCACCTAAAGATATTGCATTGGTCTGTGCTTTTAAACTAACTAATCTGGGGGCTTACTTTGTAGCCTGTCAATCAAGCAAAATGATTCTGATTATCCAGTTTACCAACCTAATATCTGGGACTAGAAACTATGCTAGCCTTTTTGATCCCCTCAGTCATCCACTAATGAGCTATTTTACATAGAAAAATCCTTTTCGTTTAATAAAGAGTTGCGATATTAATAAAAGGTAGCATAACTTACATGCACTAAGTTATTGGTAATGATCTGATAAGCAAATCCTAAGCAGAACCATTTTTCTCCCATTTGTATTTAATTATTAGTTAACTTATTGATTGCCAGGTGCTGATTTAAACTGCCCAGCCAAATTCCAAACATGAGTGAGATGGGGACTCTCCCATGAACGCTACACTCCCGGGTTTTCCTTCTGACTACTCCCCATTTTAACTTGGCTCCTTTTCATTCCCTCTACTTGTGTACAGTAAAAGAGTTATTCTAAGAAGAAAACCTGTTGAAAATGGCCACGTGGAACCATCTTAGTCATCTTTGCTAAAAATTCATGCGTACATGAAAGAATATATTCAAACTGCAGATGTGGAGTATATTGATTCATAGCATGTTGGAGATTTCAGTTATTCAGAACAGGAGCTATTTGACTGTAAACATAGACATATTTAGGACTGGATGGAAAAAGAAAAAAGGGAGAAAATAACTCTTTATGGAGTTTCTAGTATATGCCAGGCACTACGAAGACACTTTCACATGTTACCACACTTAATTCTCACAAAGACCTTGTAATGTATTATTAGTCCATATTTTTAAGTCAGAAAACTCATCACAAAGAACTAAAGTAAAATTCTTTCCCAAGATCATAGAGCCAGAAAGGCATGGGGCTATAATTTGAACTTAGAACTGGTTGAAAGCCTATCCTTCTTGTACTACACGATGCTGAAATAATAGGTTTGCTTCTCCAAGAGGATTTATCAGTTCTTAATAAGTGTTTATTGGACACCTAGCTGCTGACAAGGATGGGGCTAGGGTGAGGCACAGTGATGTCACTGGGAGATGTAGCCTTTGACTCAAGGAGCTAAAAATCTAATTGGGCATTTAAAAATTTCTCTGACATCTTAAATTTTCTATGTCCATTTACAACACTCAGAATTCACAGAGTACTTAATGGCCTAATTAAAAGGGACACTGATATAAAAAACGATACACTTTTTAGTTTAAAATGTAAGAGAAAATCTTTGTGACCTTGGGTTAGGTAAAGATTTCTTAGATTTAGTACTAATAGCATGATCAATGAAAGACAAAAACTGATAAATTGGATTTTATCAAGATAAAATTTTTGCTCTGAGAAAGACACTAAGAGGATGAAAAGACCAGCCATACACGGGGAGAAAATATCTCCAAACCACAAACCTGACAAACAACTGATATCCAGAATATCTAAAGAACTCTCAAAACTCAACAATAAACAACTCAATTAAAAATGAACAAAAGATTTGAACGGACATTTGGCCAAAGAGGATATACAAATGGAAAATAAGTACATGAAAAAATACACAATCTCATTAGTCTTTAGGGAAATGCAAATTAAACCCGCCATGACGTATCATTGTATCCCTATTAGAATGGCTAAAATAAAAACTAAACTAAACAAACAAGCAAAAAGAAAAAAAAAAAAAAAAAGGCTGACAATACCATATGCAAAGGAGGATGTAGATCAAGTGGAACTTTCATGAATTGCTGGTGTAAATGCCAAATCGTACAGCCATTCTGCAAAACAGTTTAGCAGTTTCCCACAAAGTTAAACATATACTTGTCATATGACCCCTGAAATTCTACTCCTAGGTATTTCAGATGAAATGAAAATCCATGTTCACACAAAACCCTGAATGTATTGTTCATATTTGCCCAAATCTGGCAACAACCCAATGTCCCTCAGCTGAGGAATAGATGGAACTGTGGTACATCCATATAGTGGAATACTACTCAGCAATAAAAAGGAATAAACTATTGATACATGCAAGAACATCCATCTATCTATCTGTCTGTCTATCTTTCATATATACTGCATTTGAATGAATCGCAAATGCATTATGGTCAGCAAAAGAAGACAGACTCAAAGGCTGTATACTGTATGATTCCACTCATGCAATATTCTGGAAATGTCAAAACTATAGAGAATAATTCTGTTCTCTGTTAAGGATGGGGAATGAGTTCAACTACAAAGGGGTAGCATAATACGGGTAGAAGGATGGAACTATTCTGTATCTTAATCGTGGTGGTGGTTATATGACTCTGCATTTGTCAAAACTCATAAAAATATATACCAGAGAGTGAATCTTACTGCATATAACGTTTTAAAAGATGAAAATTAAAATTCAAAACAGAGAAAAAAGAAGGCACTGAGATTTAGGAAATTCAGCAACCGATTCTATTCTTTCTTACTTAGTCTTGGAGGAGAGCGGAAGGCACCTGCAGGGGCTGGGGTCTCGATCTAGGCTTATTTCTTGAAGTATATCACATCTGTACTCTCCAGGATTTGTGCAGGCTAAAGTGACAGTTTACAAGGTCTCGGAGCTCAGAGGCTTTTTTTGCCTCTACTGGGGTTGGCCTGGGATTCCCAGAGCTGCTAGACTGCCTATCCATGGGCAGCAGGTACCCTCAGGAGAATCCAACTAATTCAGTGCAATTCCAAATACAATTTTTTTTTCTACTGCCACCTAGCTCTTTAAAGATAGATTCAACAGAAAAAGTTCTTATATTAGCTAATCCTTTGAAGGTGAGAAAATTAGGTAATTCTGGAAGTATATTACCTTTCTAAGCTGACTAGGGTCCTGTTAAGCAACAATTTCCTAAATGGAATAGCAAATGTAACAAGACTCTAATTTACGATCAAGGCATTAGTAAAAGCAAATAGGATCCAAAGGCACCTTGGCTATTGTTAGAATCTCCCCACAATCACTATCAACTGCTTCCAAACCTTGCAATTTCCAAATGTCTCTCATATACTTCAGGTAACCTTAAGTGCATTTTAAAAGCAGGGAAATTTTAGGTGTCCGGGAGAGTTGCTGGTGACAACACTAAGAAAAAGATGCATTTTATGAATTTATCAGAGGCAAATATCTACCATACACACTGGGAAAAACCTTTATTTTTCCAGGTGTCAGCTTGAGTATCTAACATTTTAATTTACGTTCTGATATCTTTGAGAATAAATGTGTTCCTGTCATCAAAATAATTGCCTTTCCTATGAGTGGAATTTGTAATTGCGCCATCATTCCATATCCTCTAACCTAGAGTGGATATGCCACGCAAGTTAGCAGGCTTTCATCAGAGGGTAACGTCGTAAATCCTGAGTGGGGAGGTCTTTTGCCCACCAATTTTCAGACCATGATGATGATTTCATTTAAGGAAAACAAAACAAAACAAAACAAAACACCTCCAGCCAGATGCAAAGAAACCCAATCCTACTATTCAGAATAAAGATTTTGGTTTCTGGAAAACATGGAGTGAATATGTTACTACAGTGTCTACAAGTTTCTTCATATATTTAGCAAATACCTTCCTCATTAGAGCCATAAAGATTAATAAACTTCTCTCATACAAAAAAAGTATCTTTGAAAAGATACTTTAAATGAAATTTACCTAATTAAGGCCACGAATTGCTCGTTTTTCTCCTTAACCTGGCAAGTTAGCAAGTATCCAAAGAGACAGCCCAAACGACTATAATATCCCTACTTGCTTTTTCTGGTCTTTGTAACGCTCAGACTACCAAGGCTTCCCTTGGGGACACCCAAGCAGTCAGTCCACCAGCATGGATCAAGATCTGTGTAGAAAGCCATTACTTATTTTCATATATTCATGTTCTAATAAATCTGGGGCTGAAGGAAAGCAATATGTGGAGTCTTTCCTTATTTGCATTCATTATTTGCTTTGTTATGTTTTGGGCCCTTTAGCTAATTTGGAATGAATCAAGGAATAATTATTTTTCTTTTTTTTTCAAAAGTATGTTTATCCAGGAATAGAATTATAAAATACATTAAACTCTCAAAATATGTTCATTTTACATATTTATAAAAGCATATTCAAGATGCATAAATAAAAATGAATGCTTTTTTTGTATTTATGCCAACCTAATTTAGACCTTTATAAAACAATAACAGGGTAGGATTATTTCTGAGACTAACCCAATCATGTCTTTGGGTTTCACTATGCATCTGCATGCCTATGCCTGGGTATGCACTTCCTCCTCAGCTTTGCAGGCAAATGCTACCCAATATTTTAATATTATTAATAACTCTAGTGAAAAGTATAAACTATACTGTAGAATTAAAAGGGAAAATGAGAAGCCAACTTTGAAGTATTATAATCTATTTAGGATTAATTTATGAATATAATAATGGGGACTAATTCTGGTACCCCAATGAAGATTATTTGGAATTCAGTGACTTAAATAAACCAGAGGAGTTTTGTGAAGGAAAGGAGCACTGGACATTTAATGTAGACTACAGTGCTATTTGGAGCTCTTACACCTAAAAAAGGAAACTTTTCCATTGCAACAAGTCTTGCTGTTGAAAACTGAGGTAATAGTATGTATAAATGCAAGGTATCTCTTCCCATAACACTTAAAAATTGAGTCTTTTATTTTCTATAACTTTTAAGCTAGAATGATTTCATTTCAAAAGCAACTCTTCTACTTCCATGTAAATGACTCTTGGCTGCGTTCTATCCCAAACCTTTGGTCTTGTATGAAAACTCATCAGGACATTGTCTTCAAGGATGTGCTTGCAGCTCATATTTTCCTTTGTTTCTCTTAAGACTGTTTAGTAACTTTCTTTAGGGGCTAGAGATGAATCCAGTGATCAAAAGCCTTTCTTTCTTGTCTTTATTTTTTCCTTTAACACAAATACACTAGCTTCTATTTTCATACCTGAATAGTTTACTAGAGTTCTCAAAATGCCTCTTTTGGACATAGACTATTGAGAAGGAAGAACAGACCATAATTTGTCTTCTCTCTTGTCTCAACAGATGCTGTCTACTTTGTTTAAAACATGGAGCTGTTATGTACATTACAAAATGTTTACTTACTTTTTTATTGATAAGCTTATTAAACCAAAGTTGTTCCTTTATGCCCTTCCTATCACTAATAATAGAAAAAGGCAACCAAAAGTAGAAAGAAAATATTAGTTTCCCCGATCTTTACTTTCATGAATATTTTCAGCATTTATTTTATATTTCAAGACAAGAGTCTGTAGGGTTATCCACTTATGATACTTTCATAATACCTAGTATCATTCTGTAAACATCCTAGGTACTTGATAAGTGTTTGCTGTTTTTAATTGTTTTAACCATAAATGCAGAATAATCATTATGAAACCTAGAGATCACTTATAGAATATATAGTAGTACTTTCTATGAAGAAAAAATGCATTTTATTAACAGATGTAATTTTACTACATGGCTGATGAGTTTCAGTTTTATTCTTGCCCTCTGGGCAAGAATGATAGCAACTGATTTAAAATCACAGCACCAAGAGTTCCTTTTGTACAAGAAAGCAAGCATTTTGGGGGCAAAAGATGAGTTTTTACAGAAGAAAGAATTTTGCCTTTGGGATCTTACTGGTTTTCTCACTATTTCAACCTTAAGTTAGCTAAATTGAGCCACTTCTGAAATCCTTCACACCAAATGCTCAACCTAAGTTTCTCTCTTGCCTCTCAGGGAAAATGTGGTGGAGTTCATTCTTCACAAAGGAGCCTGGACACATCCCACACTCTACATGTGAAGGGGCATCAGCCCAATCAGCACATAAATCATTTAGCAAGAAATAGCTGTCTTACTAAATTTTACCTCTTCATTAGGTTTTTTTCAGTTCAGACTTCCTTTATATTCGCAAAGCCATTTCTTTCTTTAAAAATGTCTTAAGACTCCTAGGGCATTTGATTGACCTGAGAGGCAGAAGAAGTGGCCTGCTCCAGAGCAAAAAGATCCATTTTCATTTCTTTGGAAATTTCTGAAGTTATAATCTCAGCATTGTCAAAGGGATGGTACATTTCCTCTCAAAAGATAATTGCAACTACAAAGGAATGGAGTGGAAGAAGGAATTGTTCTCATCTGAAATGCCATATTCATGATCTAGTAATGTGAATTTCACATACTGATACTGTTTTAATGGATTTACATGAAAATATTTTAAATCATAATTTTCATTTCAATTAAATATCAAGTGACATGTTATTATGCTAAGAACTGTAGAGAATAAAAATAAACCATTTTGGGGCTTCCCTGGTGGCACAGTGGTTAAGAATCCACCTGCCAGTGCAGAGGACATGGGTTCGAGCCCTGGTCCAGGAAGATCCCACGTGCTGCAGAGCAACTAAGCCTGTGCGCCACAACTACTGAGCCTGCGCTCTAGAGCCCGCGAGCCACAACTACTGAGCCCATGTGCCACAATGACAGAAGCACTCGCGCCACTGAGATTGGCTCAAGACGGCAGAGTAGAAGGATGTGCACTCACTCCCTCTTGCGAGAGCACTGGAATCACAACTAACTGCTGAACAATCATCGACAGGAAGACACTGGAACTCATCAAAAAAGATACCCCACATCGAAAGACAAAGGAGAAGCCACAATGAGACGGTAGGAGGGGCGCAATCACAATAAAATCAAATCCCATAACTGCTGGGTGGGTGACTCACAAACTGGAGAACACTTATACCACAGAAGTCAACCCACTGGAGTGAAGGTTCTGAGCCCCACGTCAGGCTTCCCAACCTGGGGGTCCAGCAACAGGAGGAGGAATTCCTAGAGAATCAGACTTTGAAGGCTACTGGGATTTGATTGCAGGACTTCGACAGGACTCGGGGAAACAGAGACTCCACTCTTGGAGGGCACACACAAAGTAGTGTGTGCATCGGGACCCGGGAGAAGGAGCAGTGACCCCACAGGAGACTGAACCAGACCTACCTGCTAGTGTTGGAGGGGCTCCTGCAGAGGCAGGGAGTGGCTGTGGCTCACCGAGGGGACAAGAACACTGTCAGCAAAAGTTCTGGGAAGTACTCCTTGGTGTGAGCCCTCCCAGAGTCCGCCATTAGCCCCATCAAAGGCCTGCAGGCTCCAGTGCTGGGTTGCCTCAGGCCAAACAACCAACAGGGAGGGAACCCAGCCCCACCCATCAGCAGTCAAGCGGATTAAAGTTTTACTGAGCTCTGTCCACCAGAACAACACCCAGCTCTACCCACCACCAGTCCCTCCCATCAGAAAACTTGCATAAGCCTCTTAGATAGCCTCTTCCACCAGAGGGCAGACAGCAGAAGCAAGAAGAACTACAATCCTGCAGCCTGTGGAACAAAAACCACATTCACAGATAGAGCAGATGAAAAGGCAGAGGGCTATGTACCAGATGAAGGAACAAGATAAAACCCCAGAAAAACAACTAAATGAAGTGGAGATAGGCAACCTTCCAGAAAAAGAATTCAGAATAATGATAGTGAACATGATCCAGGACCTCGGAAAAAGAATGGAGGCAAAGATTGAGAAGATGCAAGAAATGTTTAACAAAGACCTAGAAGAATTAAAGAACAAACACCTAGAAGAATTAAAGAACAAACAAACAGAGATGAACAATACAATAACTGAAATTAAAAATACACTAGAAGGAATCAACAGCAGAATAACTGAGGCAGAAGAACGGATAAGTGACTGGAAGACAGAATGATGGAATTCACTGCCGTGGAACAGAATAAAGAAAAAAGAATGAAAAGAAATGAATACAGCCTAAGAGACCTCTGGGACAACGTTAAACGCAACAACATTCGCATTATACGGGTCCCAGAAGGAGGAGAGAGAGAGAAAGGACCAGAGAAAATATTTGAACAGATTATAGTCGAAAACTTCCCTAACATGGGAAAGGAAATAGCCACCCAAGTACAGGAAGCGCAGAGAGTCCCAGGCAGGATAAACTCAAGGAGAAACACTCCGAGACACATAGTAATCAAATAGGCAAAAATTAAAGAAAAGGAAAAATTATTGAAAGCAACAAGGGAAAAATGACAAATAACATGCAAAGGAGCTCCCATAAGGTTAACAGCTGATTTCTCAGCAGAAACTCTACAAGCCAGAAGGGAGTGGCATGATATATTTAAAGTGATGAAAGGGAAGATCCTACAACCAAGATTACTCTACCCAGCAAGGATCTCATTCAGATTCGATGGAGAAATCAAAAGCTTTACAGACAAGCAAAAGCTAAGAGAATTCAGCACCACCAAACCAGCTCTACAACAAATGCTAAAGGAACTTCTCTAAGTGGGAAACACAAGAGAAGAAAAGGACCTACAAAAACAAACCCAAAACAATTAAGGAAATGGTAATATGAACATACATATTGATAATTACCTTAAACATGAATGGATTAAATGCTCCAACCAAAAGACACAGGCTCGCTGAATGGATACAAAACCAAAACCCATATATATATGCTGTCTACAAGAGACCCGCTTCAGACCTAGGGATACATACAGACTGAAAGTAAGAGGATGGAAAAAGAAATTCCATGCAAATGGAAATCAAAAGAAAGCTGGAGTAGCAATACTCATATCAGATAAAATAGACTTTAAAATAAAGAATGCTACAAGAGACAAGGAAGAACACTACATAATGATCAAGGGATCAATCCAAGAAGAAGATATAACAATTATAAATATATATGCACCCATCATAGGAGCACCTCAATACATAACGCAACTGCTCACAGCTCTAAAAGAGGACATCAACAGTAACACAATAATAGTGGGGGACTTTAACACCTCACTTACACCAATGGACAGATCATTCAAATAGAAAATTAATAAGGAAACACAAGCTTTAAATGACACAATAGACCGGTTAGATTTAATTGATATTTATAGGACATTCCATCCAAAAACAGCAGATTACACTTTCTTCTCAAGTGCACACGGAACATTCTCCAGGATAGATCACATCTTGGGTCACAAATCAAGCCTCAGTAAATTTAAGAATATTGAAATCATATCAAGCATCTTTTCTGACCACAACGCTTTGAGATTAGAAATGAATTACAGGGAAAAAAACGTAAAAAACACAAACACATGGAGGCTAAACAATACGTTACTAAATAACCAAGAGATCACTGAAGAAATCAAAGAAGAAATCAAAAAATACCTAGAGACAAATGACAATGAAAACACGACGACCCAAAACCTATGGGATGCAGCAAAAGCAGTTTTAAGAGGGAAGTTTATAGCTATACAAGCCTACCTAAAGAAACAAGAAAAATCTCAAGTAAACAATCTAACCTTACACCTAAAGAAACTAGAGAAAGAAGAACAAACAAAACCCAAAGTTAGCAGAAGGAAAGAAATCATAAAGATCAGAGCGGAAATAAATGAAATAGAAACAAAGAAAACAATAGCAAAGATCAATAAAACTAAAAGCGGTTCTTTGAGAAGATAAACAAAATTGATAAGCCATTAGCCAGACTCATCAAGAAAAAGAGGGAAAGGACTCAAATCAATGAAATCAGAAATGAAAAGGAGAAGTTACAACAGACACTGCAGAAATACAAAGCATCCTGAGACTACTACAAGCAACTCTATGCCAATAAAATGGACAACCTGGAAGAAATGGACAAATTCTTAGAAAGGTATAAACTTCCAAGATTGAACCAGGAAGAAACAGAAAATATGAACAGACCAATCACAAGTAATGAAATTGAAGCTGTGATTAAAAATCTTCCAACAAACAAAAGTCCAGGACCAGATGGCTCCACAGGTGAATTCTATCAAACATTTAGAGAAGAGCTAACACCCATCCTTCTCAAACTCTTCCAAAAAATTGCAGAGGAAGGAACACTCCCAAACTCATTCTATGAGGCCACCATCACCCTGAAACCAAAACCAGACAAAGATACTACAAAAAAAGAAAATTACAGACCAATATCACTAATGAATATAGATGCAAAAATCCTCAATAAAATACTAGCAAACAAAATCCAACAACACATTAAAAGGATCATACACCACGATCAAGTGGGATTTATCCCAGGGATGCAAGGATTCTTCAGTATACGCAAATCAATCAATGTGATACACCATATTAACAAATTGAAGAAGAAAAACCATATGATCATCTCAATACATGCAGAAAAAGCTTTTGACAAAATTCAACACCCATTTATGATAAAAACTCTCCAGAAAGTGGGCATAGAGGGAACCTACCTCAACATAATAAAGGCCATATATGACAAACCCACAGCAAACATCATCCTCAGCGGTGAAAAACTGAAAGTATTTCCTCTAAAATCAGGAACGAGACAAGGATGTCCACTCCCACCACTATTATTCAACATAGTTTTGGAAGTCCTAGTCATGGCAATCAGAGAAGAAAAGGAAATAAAAGTAATACAAATTGGAAAAGAAGAAGTAAAACTGTCACTGTTTGCAGATGACATGATACTATACATAGAGAATCCTAAAACTGCCACCAGAAAACTACTAGAGCTAATTAATGAATTTGGTAAAGTTGCAGGATACAAAATTAATGCACAGAAATCTCTTGCATTCCTATACACCAATGATGAAAAATCTGAAAGAGAAATTATGGAAACACTCCCATTTACCATTGCAACAAAAAGAATAAAATACGTAGGAATAAACCTACCTAGGGAGACAAAAGACCTGTATGCAGAAAACTATAAGACACTGATGAAAGAAATTAAAGATGATACCAACAGATGGAGAGATATACCATGTTCTTGGATTGGAAGAATCAATATTGTGAAAATGACTATACTACCCAAAGCAATCTACAGAGTCAATGCAATCCCTATCAAATTACCAATGGCATTTTTTTCGGAACTAGAACAAATCATCTTAAAATTTGAATGGAGACACAAAAGACCCCGAATAGCCAAAGCAGTCTTGAGGGAAAAAAACGGAGCTGGAGGAATCAGACTCCCTGACTTCAGACTGTACTACAAAGCTACAGTAATGAAGACAATATGGTACTGGCACCAAAACAGTAACATAGATCAATGGAACAAGATAGAAAGCCCAGAGATAAACCCACGCACCTATGGTCAACTAATCTATGACAAAGGAGGCAAAGATATACAATGGAGAAAAGACAGCCTCTTCAATAAGTGGTGCTGGGAAAACTGGACAGCTACATGTAAAAGAATGAAATTAGAATACTCCCTAACACCATACACAAAAATAAACTCAAAATGGATTAGAGACCTAAATGTAAGGCTGTACATTATAAAACTCTTAGAGGAAAACATAGGAAGAACACTCTTTGACATAAATCACAGCAAGATCTTTTTTGATCCACCTCCTAGAGTAATGGAAATAAACACAAAAATAAACAAATGGGACCTAGTGAAACTTGAAAGCTTTTGCACAGCAAAGGAAACCATAAACAAGACGAAAAGACAACCCTCAGAATGGCAGAAAATATTTGCAAACGAATCAACGGACAAAGGATTAATCTCCAAAATATATAAACAGCTCACTCAGCTCAATATTAAAGAAACAAACAACCCAATCCAAAAATGGGCAGAAGACCTAAATAGACATTTCTCCAAAGAAGACATACAGATGGCCAAGAAGCACATGAAAAGATGCTCAACATCACTAATTATTAGAGAAATGCAAATCAAAACTACAGTGAGGTATCACCTCACACCGTTAGAATGGGCATCATCAGAAAATCTACAAACAACAAATGCTGGAGAGGGTGTGGAGAAAAGGGAACCCTCTTGCACTGTTGGTGGGAATGTAAATTGATACAGCCACTATGGAGAACAATATGGAGGTTCCGTAAAAAACTAAAAATAGAATTACCATATGACCCAGCAATCCCACTACTGGGCATATACCCAGAGAAAACCGTAATTCAAAAAGACACATGCACCCCAATGTTCATTGCAGCACTATTTACAATAGCAAGGTCATGGAAGCAACCTAAATGCCCATCGACAGACGAATGGATAAAGAAGATGTGGTACATATATACAATGGAATATTACTCAGCCATAAAAAGGAATGAAACTGGGTCATTTGTAGAGACATGGATGGACCTAGAGACTGTCATACAGAGTGAAGTAAGTCAGAAAGAGAAAAACAAATATTGTATATTAACGCATATATGTGGAATCTAGAAAAATGGTACATATGAACCAAGAGAGACCCAGATGTAGAGAACAAATGTATGGGCACCAAGGTTGGAAGTGGGGGGTGGTAGTGAGATGAATTGGGAGATTGGGATTACACTAATATGTATAAAATAGATAACTAATTAATAAGAACCTGCTGTATAAATAATAAATTTAAAAAAAAAAGAAAATGGGCAGAAGACCTAAATAGAGATTTCTCCAAAGATGACATACAGATGGCCAAGAAGCACATGTACAGCTGCTCAACATCACTAATTAGAGAAATGCAAATCAAAACTACAATGAGGTATCGCCTCACACCAGTTAGAATAGCCATCATCAGAAAATCTACAAACAACAAATGTTGATAATTTTCCTTTCAAATCTGGACTTCCTCACTCCCTCAAAATTCCAAGTTGATTCAACTAACATGTATTGTGTACCTAGTATGTGCTAGACATTGAGGTGGGGAGGCATCAACAGACAAGAGGCAGCCTGTTTAGAACTTGGATATTTAACAGACATGAGGGACCATGAGATCTGACCCCATTCTTAAATACCTGTAGATTAAATGTCTTGGTTGAATGCATGTGTAGGAGTCAGAGACTTTTGAACCTGTGAAGGTGGGTGAATCAATTTCTTATCTTTATTTCCAGATGTTGATCTTCACTGCTTCGAAAAGACTTGAACCTCTGAAAAAGGAACCAGAAGGATGCTTGTGAAATAGCAGGGGTTTCGCTTGCCTTGGCTCGTTACAAATCTATGAAGTACTGGTTCACTGCCTTGGGTAACCATACAAGATCTCTTTCAAACACCTCTCCTTTCTGTTGCTTCTACTTCCCCTTAAACATCTGGTGGACGATGGAAAAAACACCTTGATTTATAGTATCACAAAACAACACCATAAGAATGGGTAAAATTAAATAAATACATACACAGAGAAAAGGTAAATGTTGTGAATCCACTGACTTGAAATGCATTCTTTTTTTTCCCAAAACACTTAAGAAATTTTATTGAAAACAATAAAATACAGAAACACCAGATTCTCATTTTAAAGTAAAACAGCATCTTCCATAACTTTCCTAGTACTCCACCATTCTTATTACTATTAAAAAAGAAAACCAAGTTCCAGATCCAAAATAATTAATGAACCTGCTGGTAAACATTTTTCTCATGGTTCTAGCTTCCACTCCACTTATTTTTAAAATTTTACATTTGCACCTTTTCAAGAATGAGTAGCAATTTTTATTTGATTAATATCTGTGAGAACTGGACTTAACTTTCTTCATATTAATTTAAAAAACAAAACAAAACCACACACACCCTCATCAAACTCAGAGAAAATACACATTTGTTCATTAACGCTCACCTACTTTAGGTAATTTTTTCTTTTCACATGTTAGCATAGTAAGCCACTGTTTGATCCATGAGGCAAAAGCTGTACAAAGTGACAAGACCTGTTAATTCCCTAGGGAAACCTTAAGGCAAAAGCAAAAGCCTTCCTCTACAAAAGAAAAACAAAGCAGAGGCGTGGGGACTGGGGAGACAGCTCAGGTGAATAAGCATCACAAGGATGAAGAAGACAATTTTTGTACAAACATATGCAAGATAAAGTTTAAAAAGGAGCATTGAGCATCCATGTTTCCTGCAGAAGTAATGATCATGTCAGATAAAAGGACTTGTGAAACAAGTTCTGCTTAGCTCTTAATTAACAGAATCTTGTTAGTTCTCTCCTACATATACCCGTGGTTTCAGAGTCTTGTTTCAGAGCTCTTCCTTCCTCCTGTTCACTGACCTGGATCCCAGGCCTGCCCAACAATCTCTATAGAAGACAGTGTTAGTGTGTTTGGGTCCTTCTTTGGAAAGCTGTCACCTCTCCTTCACCTGACCACTGGGATTAACTCCAAATTCCAGGCAGTCACTTCATGCTTTTGAGCCGTAGCAGAATAAACATTTTAGAGTGGAGATTTCTTTAAGGCTACAAACTTTACAAGTTGGTCCCATTAACAAGGACCTAGGGGCAGGAGTTTTTTAAACGGCATGAATCAAACACTTGCACATTTCAACAGAATACAGTTTACATTCATCTCTAAATCTGAGATTAAGAAACTATTAGCTGGTTTCCAACTGGTTTCAATACTGGTTTGAAGTTTGAATAATTTTACTGTGCAGACATTATTTTGTTTAAATATTAAACATCAAATCTTTTCCTGACTATCCAGACAGAAATAGAGAAAGCAGGAACAACAGGCAGGAGAAGAAACAGTCCAGTTAACAGACTTGTGACTTCTATGCCATCTGTAACAAGGGGAGGGACTTCGGCATGGGTTTCAAAATTGCCTGGGAGCTGCCGCCTAAAGTCACCTCTGCTTGGCGCAAACCATGTTTTCTACACAAGGAGTCTGATTCCTATAAAGGCAAAAGAAACCCAGAAAGCAAAACAGAAGGAACTGGGGTGGTCTCCCATTGTCTGATAAAAGGGCTAATATTACACTCATTTAATAAGTTATAGTGGATATTCTGTAGCACTAAAGGAACTGTCATTTTACTTTGTACTACCGAGTCCTTGCCACGCAGAAGAGCTCTTCCTGAGAAATAAAGAACTTCAATCCTGGTTACCCTCAGAGGACACCTTGAGCCTGGGTAAGGTCCTCAAGATGAAGATTTCCTGCTAGCAGGAAGGTATTCTCTACTAACTTTTAGGCTTACTGCACAATAGTTGAAACAACAGGCAAGTTGGCTATCTCAGTAAATCTCAATGTCACTTGGCCATATGTGCTCAGCTAATTATTCAGTCACTGTTTTCTAAATTAACATTAAACAACTCAACTTGCTTATATAGGCACAACTTTTTTTTTAACTACAGAACTTATATGCTGGGCTTAGCTGATACAGCACTGCCCCAGGATTACCTGAGGGATGCTTCTCCCAGAGCCCATTCGCACATGGTTTACCTCACAATCTTTAAAACTATCACTCAAAGTTAATTAAGCTGTAAACATTACTGAATAGCTGGGCTTATCGATTATGGAAGGGAAACCAAGGAGAAACAGAAGCACAAGGCAAAAAAGCCTCGAAGGAAAAACCTTTTCTTTGTATTTTTTGTTGCATTTTCAGAGGCAAAGAGGGGAGCCACAATGCTACTGGCTATTTAATCAATATAGCTACACTGAATTGACAGCTGATATACAGGTTTCAGAGCCTCTGTTAAATTCCCCAGCATAGGCTTAAGCTACTGCCTTCTTCCTCCTTCTCCCCAATGATATATAGTCACCACTGTAAACAGAGCTCACATCTACAGATGAAGCTGTGGCTCGACTGCCAGGGTACCCGTAGTAGGAGAGCATCCTACTTTCTTAATGCATCTTTTTCAACTCAAGTATCTGAATGATTTAGACAATGTGACAGATGACTTAAAAGTCATGCTTACACATATAGCTTCTATACTTGACTTTGCAGAATGTACTCCTTATTCCTTTAATAAGCCCCCTAGAAAACTGCTTTTCCCTTGAGACAAGTTTCCTTGGCAAAAAGTTGAATTCAAGAAACGGCTACCCAAAATGAGAGTCCCATCCCAAATCACAGGTGGAGATATTACACCCATTTCAAAACTTTCAAGTCCCTATACTGTACAAGCAGGCTCAGGACTGAACACATAAGCCTTCTAAATTTGACAACTTTAGCGTAGAAACTGGCTTCTAGAGTTCCATCTCTTCTTCTGTGCAAGCAGCTGTCTCCAAACTATTGTAAACAGGCAACCCTGTCTGCGAGGTTCTAAGAACAGTTCAGTTCTTTGAGGGAAGGCAGTGCCAACAGCTGCATGCTTAGTTTGGCTCTCTCCTGTGTAGTTCTTAGCATTAGATGACGGCTTTGGCTTATCAGAAAGGAGTTCAGGGAGAGGCTTCCAGAGCACAAGCTCCCTGAAGGACGGCTCACGGACTCAATCATTTTCTTTGTAAAGACTTCATCAAATTCCCTCTTCAAACCTGTTTTCATGGTATCAGGAAGGACAAGGCTGGGAAGACAGTTAATATTTCTGTCAGCTTCAACTTCATCTTCATCAGTTATTCTGTCCTCAATTTCCTGAAGCCTCCTTCGGGCAACTTCACACTGTGGTTCTCCTGGGGTCTGATTCATCTCTTCACAAATAACAACTAACATGCCAGGTGCAGAAAGGCCACTAGTGCACGGATTTACTCCATGACCCTCTATATCCTGATGTGCACAAAGAATCCAGTCATTAGGACCAGCACAGAGCTCTGCTTCAGTTAGCCTTTTCCTTCTTACTGGACAATCCTCCTCCTCCTCTCGCTTGTGTTTCTTTCTACGGTGAACTGAAACACATCGGCGCGCCGCGCTCCCGCCCGGGCTGCTTGGGGCCCCGACTGTGGGGCCAGCCCGGCCCCAGCGGGAAGGCCCGGCCTAGGAAAGCCGGCGGCGGCTGCAGGAAGTCCGAGCCGCCGCCCAGGGGGTAGGCCGCTGAAGAGGCAGCGGAGCGCCGCCGTAGCCGGGGAGACGAGGAGGCTGCGCCCGCGGCCCCCCTGAAATGCATTCTTCCTAGCAACACACCTTCAACCTGTCATTGTATTTCTAAGTTTGATAAATGTGCTCCTTTTTAAATTTACATATGCTGCTTCCCCAAGGCACGAGGACCTGATAATGACAGTAGCAACAATGTTTTGAGGGAAATGGTGCTTTGTATCAATCCAGAACCATCGTTTGAAAATCTATCTTTTGCTGCAGAAGAAAAAACTGCTACTGAACTTTTAACTGGAACTTTTTTTTTTATTACAGAGAGGGTGCTGAAAACAGGCTAAACGATCACTAGATGACTCCTGTTTTACTATTTTACGTTATTTTCTATTACTTTTTCATTTGGAAACGTTATCTAGAGCCTTGGAACAATGTTGCTGAGAAATGCACCACCAACCCGAGGCTGTTCTCAGAGAACTCAAGGTCAAATAGGCACACATAATATTGAATTATAAAGCACCCTGCTGCACTCCAGGTTCAAATATGTGCACCCTAAGTCCTGTCTCCAGTGCATGGAATGAACTCTTTAGACAGCGTTTATACAGTTAAAGACACTGTATCATGCATGCCAAAGACAATGGTGACATCTTTGTCCCCTTTTTTTTTCCTTTTGTAGAATGTTAAATGATCATCATATGGAATTTATTAAGCATCCCAATTTACAGATGATAAGAAATAAGAGTTATACTTATTAGGTAGCTTAAGAAACTACTGGAGAAGCCAAAGGCACAAGTGTCAACTGCTATTCTTTAGATCGGCTTACTTATAATAGGCTTAATACATTTATAAGGTAAAATTAATCTGTTAGTAGAAGATAATTTCCAAATGTCTGAAAAGGAAGATGACAAGAACTGAATAAAAATTCAGCATTTCATTTTAATCTCAGAAAAAAAAGGGTGACTGTGGTGGTGTGGGCCTGATTTTTAGCAGGAGCTTCTTGTCCTGTTAATGCACAGCAATGTCCTGATTACCTCGTTGTTCATCATGTTGCAGGTAGCAGGTTGGCCTGATGATTGCAGAGGACAAGTGCTGCTGTGATAGCCAGCTTCCTGCATTCATCACAATTCTCGTTCCTATACCCACGGTCCGTATCCTCTCAGTGACTCACAAAAGTTCCACTGTCATCATAATGCCAGGCATGTTAATATTATAAATTGTGACCTCTAGTCCAAAAATAGTTATCTTCATTTATTATGAAAAGGGATCTTTTACTTTCATCAGAAGCTTAAACAAGTATAAGTCTTCCCCACTCTGGTCTAAGACTATCACATAGCAAAAACAAATCTTTGTGGCTATTACTTTTGTGTTTAATTTTTCACGTGACATAAACTAAGTATGGCTGTATCCTTCAATGAACTCTCAAGTCCTTCTCTAATGACCTTCTTGGCTATTAATTAGACTTTCAAACTAGTACTTGGGTTCAGACTCCAGTGATGAGAGAAAAAGTTGAGCTAGATAAATCCAAGAGCACAGTCACGTATTTTTCATACTGTGCTTTCCCAGGAGCGGTTCAACTTAAGTAAACAAACCCTCAAAATGGTGCCTCAGCTGTAATAACACCCTAATAGCCCTAGATGGACAGAAAATCAATGCAAATCTCTAGACATTTTGAGCTCTCCCATTATAACAGGATATGCATTTTGCAGGATAACAGAGTAGCTTATTACAGACGGGGCTGCCATTGTCCTGAGTATGCTGGCATGCCTCAGTTTCCCCCCACGTGGTTGCTTCTCGCTTTCTGTCAGGTTGGAGAGAAAAGCCAGCAGCTCAGGATAGCACAGTGGAAAAAAACCACCACTGTGCTCCTGGGGCTCAGCCTTGACCCTGCCAATTACTGGCTTGCTCCAAACAACCAGCTCTCAGCAGGGGCTTCTTTGACCTCCATTTTCTCCTTTTTTCCTTTCCATGATACTTTACGGATACTTCCATTTTCACATTTCACATTGCATTAGAAAAACAGATGGCTATCTTTCAGTAAGATTTCCCTGTGTGCCAAGCTAAGTGATTTACGTACAAATTTATGTATTATAACCTCAGGCAAGTAAGTAATACTATCCTCATATTCCAGTTTTACACAAAGCACTAGGCTGTGTGCTGGGCGTTCTTCCCTCCCTGTATATTCCCAGTACAAGGCTGTACTTTATAAATAAGGAAACTGAGGAAACTGAAACCCAGGGAAGTTAAGGTCACTCAGCTAGTAAATAGACGACCTATGATTTGAACTGATACCCGAAGCCCACACTCTTAGCCATGGTTATCTCCTGCTGCTCTTAGTGGCTTACATATCTGTCTTTTGCTACTAGTCTGCTGGCACCTTGAGGATAGGGACAACATTTTAGTCAATCGTTCTCTCCTTTGTGTCTTGCACAATGTTGGAATTTAGCAATTATATTCAGGCTTGCGCTCATCTTTTCAAAAAAGCTATTATTTGCTCTGCCTAAAGCAAAGGCCCAGCCCCCAGAGCCAGTCGGCCATTCAGGAAACATTTTTGGAGGGCTTCTTTTCTGGAGGAAAGGTGCTGCAAGGCTGAGAACCCACCACACCTAACGCTTCTCTCTGTACAGAGTACCCACAAGTGCACTGGGCCCAGGTGGACATGTTTGTCTCAGGTAACACAGTTCTCCTGGGCCGCAGCTGCCTAGGTCAGAGATCTGGGCCGGGGCATCTTTAGACCGGCCTGTGGCGTCTGAGATAAGTTGCTGTGAGAGCTGCGTAATAATGAAATGAATCCAATCCTCTCCCAAAGAGGTTAGATGTGAGACACACAAAGAAGGCACTAATACCAAGAGACACACAGAAAGAAATCCACTATACAGAGGTCAGGAGATGACAGAAGTCCTGACGGAGCTGGAGTCTGGGGAGAGGGCAGAGCAGTGTTGGAACAGAGGCAGCAAAGGCAACCAGGGGACTGGAGTCACGGCTTGGCTCACCAGAGCTGCTGGTGTGTCCCCAACAATGAGCCTGCTCTCCAGGGCGCACTAGGCTGCAGGCTGCTGAGCCCACCTCCCCAGCTTCCTTCCTTCCTTTGTATCCCTGTCATTGAGATCATCTCAGAATGTCTCAGAGCCAGCTGCTGGGGCAGGGAGGGGTGGGGCCCAGGCTAAAAATAAATGATGAAAACACACGATCCCAATCTTTAAGGAGCTATGATCTAATGAGGCAGATAGAGATGTTCACAGGTGATTATAATCCAAGACTAGATATGCTTGGATGGACTGGACTATACATCAAAGCGCTCTCTAAAAGGGGCTCCTGGGACATCGCTACACGCTCTCATTACAGGCCTATTTGACAGAGCTGGGAATGGAGGGAAAGAAGAGGAAGGGAAAGGGTGGCAACTGGGAAGACGAAGAAAGCAAAAACCCATTATAATTCTGTTCCTATTTGAATTTATATACTTCAGTAATTTCCTGCAGTGCTGAAAGAGAGCCTAACCTTTTTATTAATATTATCTTTAATAAAAACTCTTAGTATATTCTGAGTGAGTTTGGTGTTCATTAGCGTGAGGGACAAATAGCAGATGAGTTACAGCACTGCATCATGAAGCGGGAACCTGCCATGACTTCTTCAAGCCTGAGCTGGGGCATTTGCTCCTCCCCTTCATTTGAGGGGACTGAAATCACGGTCTGAATTACAAGCTGGCTTTATAACGTGCACCCTGGATATCCCGGTGCTGGACCTGCCCCACAGTTACAAAGTGAACAGGGAATCAAATCAAGTCAACCACAGGTTGACCTTTGTATGTTCAAGGCCTAGGTAAGCAAGGGGACCCCTCTCTTTTTTTTCAGATTGCGATCAGTCCAGTCCTAAGATTACGATGGAGAAGGCCACATCCTTCCCGAAACTTAACTGGTCATTCTTTTCTAGCCTGTGACCTAGCTACCTATACAGTCAGAAATTTGAGGTCGCTGAAGGGCAGCTCTGAGAAATAGTGGATCTTGCTGCTCTAGTCTCCTGAGGTCATGGGGGTTGCAAAGTTGGCCTATGTTGTCTGGATGGGTACACTAGGATGCTATTACACACAGCCCATTATTACACTGAACTGAATGGCCACGAAAGCAAATATGTCCCTCAAACTAATAATGGCTCACATTTTGTGAATGCTTATGGAGTGTCAGGCCCCTTGAAGCCATGTCTTCTTCTTTACCACTTCCTCTGAGGTAGCGGACAACAATAACTATTATTAGTCTGACACTGCAGATGAGGAGAGGGATACTTAAGAAAATAAGTAACTTGACCCAAACAACATGGCCGGTTAGTGGTGAAGACATGGGATTTGAACCCACTCTTTTGGACTTAAGAAGTCCCTCTATTTATTGCCCCAATACACTGCTTCCCAAACATCTGAAGGAAGGATTATACTCTCTTACAAAGAGAATGGAGTGAAAACAATGAGTGTCCAGCTTCTGCAATAATGCCAGTAAATTGGTCAGTCCTTCTGGCTGATTTCTACTCAAGCACCAAGATTTTCTTGGATATCTACATGGTTTCTTTCTCTTTCCACCTCTGGAATTCTCTTGTAGTGATTTTTTTTTTTTCTTTCCATCTTTGCAGAGGTTCTCTGATGGAAACACATCAGCAGAGAGCAGTGATATGAAATAATTTCTTCCGCTGCCCAAGATTAGCTATTCACTAGTTTAGTCCACAAGTAAAGCAATGCATATTTCAAATGCCATCCCCTGAGTAGCCAGAGTCTGCTGCAGCTTTAGCCTGCTGAGCCAAAATTAATTAGAGATGAATATCATAATAGAACAGTATTGATCGTAGCATATCACTAAGAAGTGTTGGTCTGTGTTAATTAACATGATTCACCATCAACACTCAGTATCTATATACAATCAACACAGGTATTTGTCTACATAGACCAATATATTTTTTAGTGGTGGCAGAACTCACCTCAGAAATGATCCATAGATTCAAATGCTTGCCCCTTTTGCCTCTACCCAAACCCTGCTCACCACACACACACAGTGGGGTGGCCTAATTGCCTCCATATTGGCTATTTCAAAACACATTGTATAGCATTTGGAACATATGAATATTTGGAAGCCAAGAAATAGAAAATGTTGGCATAAATGAAGCAGCATCCTGGGGAACAGACTAGAAAAGGATTCCTAGGCAAGTTCAACCTGCCTATAATCTCCCTTTCTCCAAAAGAATCTGAGTATTTCTCTTTTATTTTCATGCAAGCTAATATGTTACACTGCCTGCCATTTCAACAATTAGAAATTCAATAAAAAATACACAGCCTCTTTTAAAAGACAAATATCTCCTCGAAAGTGAGGGGGCTATCAGTCAATCAAATTTGTCCAAATTTCTTTTTATCCCATTTATTTCAGACAAACTGCAATTAAGAATGTGAGTTTTGCCTGAGTGTTGGGGAGGGAGGCAGTACGTTTTGTAGCCCAGGCTCATCCTTGACTCCAGGAAAGAGAAAAAATTCTTCCTCTCCCACTCCTCTTCCAGAGGGCTTCATGGGGACATCCAACTTCTACAACTCAACTGGGTGATTTTATCCATTCCCTACTTTAGCTATGTTTTGGATTAAAGAGGCTTCCGTGGACTGGCTTGAGTAGTTAACCACTGTGTGAAACATGGTTTCCAGAGGAAACCACGCTCTGAATACTGAACATCTAATAAACCAATCTTTGGCACAGAACTGTTTGAAACTGGGGACTGTGTGTGCATGGCTTCAGGCTGTCTCTTCCCCCTCCACCCCACAATATACTGATCAGACACTGACTGTTCAAGCATGGAAATGCATGTCAAAACAGACGGCTGGAATGCATAGCATGGCTCTGTACACAAAGCTGAAACATCTGGATGAACTGTAGACTAACTATGCTATCCAGATGTTTTAAAATAATTAGTAGGGCCGGCAGTACTTTTCCAACATTGACATTTTTACCTTTTTTTTTTTTTTTTGTATTGAGTAGCCCTAGTCTTTGTAACTGCAATGTTCCTTACTAAAACCCGCCTTTGTTCCAGAGAGGCAGGGCTTACTGAACTCAGTGGGTGCATTAGGCACCGTGCGGGGATTAATTCTGGGTTCTCTTGTAAGATGCAGACTTGGTGTGGATCAGGAAAAGGGGAGCAAGGTGAGTGGCCCGTCTATAAAAATTCCTTTTAATCTTTTTCCTCCCTTTTGGCACTCTACTCTGAACCAGAGGCTTGATCTCAGCTCGATTTCAGCTATCTTAAGCCTCTTAACTTTCTGTCCTCTTTCTTACGGGTGTCCTGTGAAACCTGATTCAAAAGCAGGATGTACTCTATTGCAGTTTTTCTCAAAATACGATCAAGGGCCACAAGCAGAGAAACTCGCTGGCTGTTTAGTGTGAATGCTGATTCCTAGGTCCTACTTGATCTTCTGACTCAAAGTCTCTGGAGGATATGTCCTGGGAATCTGTCTTTTAAATAAACTCTCCAGGTATGTCTAGTGCAAGCTTAAGAGAACTACTGCATTATATAATGCCTTATTCTGATTGTTTCGACTCATGAAACTTTCACTTCAATTTTAGTAACCTATAGAATCTAGAAATCAAAGTAATGTAAGAACAGTTATAAATCAAAATATCAGGGTGCTTCTAAAAATGGAATGCAAGCAAGTTAGGAACTTGATAATTCATCATAAATACTTGTTCTAGAATCTATTCTGAAGTGTGTTGGGCATTTTTCTCTCTGAAATCTGATTTCCATGTAAGATCAATAAGGGAATATTTATATTGTTGATATGGTGACCATTTATTATTTGATTTTTACAAAATCCTTGCCTCTAAGCAACTGACATTCAAAACAAATCATTCCTTCATTAGCCATAATAATACTTTATTGCCTCTGTTCTGAAGTATTCATTTTATTTCCATTATCCCTATTGTATAAAACAGGCACAAATCTAGCAGAGCCCAGTTTATCACAGGCAAATTGAACGGAGAGGCTAAGTAAATGCCATCTGCTAGATTTCCCCCTCAGATTAGCAACCAGAAGAGTTCATCTTCTCTAAGAGCCCCCGGTTGGTCTGTGGGAAGCAGTTTGAGTGAAGAAGGTCTGCAATATGGAGCTACAACTCTTCCAAAATCATTGCTAAGCTAATTTATTACAATTGAACCAATTACCAAGTGAGTTGTTTGGCATCAAGGCAAACCACTTGGTGAGTAAGGAACTTTTCCACATTTTCCTGGGAAGGGCAGAGGGAGACCGTGGGGACAGACTGCATTTCAGAACCTCCTCAGGAGAGCTGGCTCTGTAGAGACACAGGCGCTCCTGGAAATGAAAAAAGCTTCACGAGACCATTTTTGGTGTCCGAACTCAACTCTCTGCATGGAAAATGGGAGGTTACGTGAGTGGCTTACGGACAGCAGATTGTGTGGCTGGGTTTCCCCTGCTGGCAGTGACTCTCTTAGCCTCACATGGCTTTAGACCAACAGCTGGAGCACAATGAAGGACTTGGGGCTCATCAGATGTTTCTGCAGAGGGACATGGCTCTGGGTATCCCTCAAGGCTGGACAAGTGTGAGCGGCCTTTGCTATCACAAATAGTTTTCCTATTTTTTTTTTTTCCTTTGCTATCACAAAATAGTTTTCCTATTTTTTTTCCCTTACTTAAAATGAGTGCTACTCTGTCTTTTCTATGAGAATGTAAATTTCATAAAGAGCTGGCCATATCGTGGGTACTCAATAAATGAATCAACTTCAAGATAAAATAAAATAATATTAAATTGAATTTTTAAAAATAGTGTTACTCACATTCCTAAGTTTCAAACTCAAGTATCTAGTTGCATTTGGGTTCTCAGGTTCCATGAAATGGCCCCTCTACCTAATGCTCTGCATGCAGTAGGACCTCCACTGATGCCGGTGGGCTGCCTGGCATAAGGTTCTTTTCCAGAATCAGCCTTGGAGCCACCGGTGGGTAGATTTTCTAACATGGCTCCAATCCAGCCCCCACTTTTCACATGTAGATTTATCCCGGGAATCAACGGTGCAGAGTATAGTCACTGCTGCTTGCATTTAGCTATCTCATCTCTCCTGGCTCACTTAGGAAGCATCTCACTTCTGTTTATCTCAAATTCAGCTTCTCTACTTCTGTTAGTCACAGCAATTCCCCAAACGTGGTTGGCAAAGAGCTGTGGGACTGAGGTATCAGGCCTGTTGTTTCCAACTCTTGTGAGGTTCTGAGATGAGGTTTGTTTGATTTTCTTTTTAGAGCTTTGTTCACCTCGGAGATGTTAATTTCTCAGAACTGGAATGCACTTTTCCTCTCAGGCAAATCTTATCTAGAGAGAAGCCACTAATTGCGAAATTAAACGGTGGTTATTATTTTCCACTGATGGCAAAGCCCGCACTTTATTAAAGAACAAATAGAATATTGCTTTATGGGAAATTTAGAATAAACCTACCCAAATGGTATACACGGGTCTCCTCATGGCTATAAAAGCAATGTGCTTTATATATTTACTTTACGTTTATACAATTAACATCAGGCATTCTTCTTTACTTTCATTTGTAAGTACATTAGTACATTGACATTTTTGTCATAAAAAGTAGAAATGTTTTATGAGTGTTTAAATATACACATAAAGGTTAAAAGCATTGTTCTCTGTATTTAAAAAAATGCCTACAATACAATAATTACTCATCTTGAAATGTCTACTGAACATAATACCTATTATGCTGTTCTTTGTTTCCGCTTTTCATCTTGAAAATGCTTCCATATTCAAGTTAAATTCTCACTGCATCTTTAAAAGTCTTTTTACAATGTAAAAGTTATTTATGCATCACAAAAAAGGGGTTAGACAATATGACTTTCAGTAGCTCAGACTCTCATGAAACAATGCAGTGTTAGGCATAGTGTCTGATTTTCCCACAGAGGTATAAATCAAAGTTTATAAAGAAAGAGTTCAGTTCTGGCCCTTGTAGCTTTTGTCCTATGTGAGCACAATACATACAACCCTAATACTGTCAGCTGCTGCCTAGTTCCTGGGTCTTGATCATCCCCTTTCCCAGCCTTTGCTGTAGTATCTGCAGACATCTACCCAACCTGTGGGTCAGAAACTCAGTCACACATTCCAGCGGTGCCTTAATTAAATCTTGTGATATTCCGGGAATTAGGTGTCCGAGAAAAACTTGGGTGTCTAAGTTGGCTGCTGAAAACACAAGTTTCCACTTTCTGAACATCTCATCGACCACTCCTTGCTTCCTCCCATGTCTTCACCTCTATCAGCTCCCCCAACACAGATACCTTCTACCAGTCCAACGTGGTGCCTACCAAGTAGTCTACTCTCCCTACTGGGATTGACTCTCTTCTCTGAATTGTCTGCTAGGCTAAGGCCCCATTATCTTGATAACTCCTGCTTCCTTAAGGCCTTGGATGGATTCTGAATTGGAATGATCATACTGGCAAGAATAGTCCCTGGTCCAAGCTTCTCACATGACCAGACTCCCTCCTCTACTCCCACATCTATGCATTCCACCCCACATTATTAATAACCAGGAAAACATGCTGGGTGGGAATAACTGCTTCTTCGGCCCAGGTCTCATCTGGTCCTTTTCTGCCCTTTACTCAAGCACTTGCTGCCTTGGGTCTTGCAAACCTAGAGCAAGGGTTTGCTGGTGTTAGGACACATTCTAAATAACTCATCAGTGTCTAAAGGAACCCCAACACTTTCTCTACATGAACATGTAAAGAAAACTATGTGATCGCTATTTTTTAGTAATGTGCCAAAATACGATCCTAGAGGGCTGATATCTTATAGCAGGGATTAGCAAACTATGGTGCACAGACCAAAACCATGCTGCTCCCTGTTGTTTTAAATAAAGTTATATTTGAACACAACCATGATCATTGCTCATTCATTTATGTGTTGTTTATGTCTGTGTTCACGCTACATTGGCAGACTTGAGTAGTTGCGACGGAGACTGCATAGCTCACAAAGCCAAAAATAATTACTATCTGACCCTTTATAGAAAAAGTTTACCAAACTCCACCTTATACTCATCCATTACTTCATCTCTCTGTTTGGATCCTAAATAGACTCCTACCTGAGGGGCTAGAACCCAGGTACCCAGATACCTACTTTGTTGAATTCTAAGTTATTTTCACCCAAAGGGGCAAAACCTATTTCAAATTAGTGACATCTGACTAAAGATATTAGCATATGTGGGGGGAAAACCTGCAAAGCTCAACTCAAAGACTTCTAGAGGAAATTACTTTAAAAAATGCAGCCTAGAGTGAGGCAAACTTGAGATACATTATGAACAATTATTGTAGTCCAATGGGAATTCAGAAATAGCAATCCCACTCCTTCGTCGGTGTTCTGTTTGCAGTTCATTTACTCTGGTCACTCCCTACTGCTAGACAAATTCAGCCTCACTGGATTGGAGAGGGAATTAGCATTGATTTTCTCCCATTAAATATTACATAGGCATGCTTATAAATGGTTACATCACCAAGGCTTGCAAATAGAGAAGATAAAAAAAATTTTTTTCTTAACTTCATTTGCTAAACTGAACCTGATAGAAAGAAAGCAAAATTTCTCATGTAAATCAAATGACTGGATATGCTGACATTTTGTTTCACAAAGCAGTCTTTCTACAAGGTTACACACATAACTACTAACATTTAAAATGGCAGAAGGAAGGGGTTTTACACCCTATTGTGTCAAGTTTTATTTTTTCCGCTGTACTGATTACAATAAAGGAGTCATCACTGTCAATAGGCAGAGCCTGCTACATTGCTTTTATCAAACGCCAGGAGGTGTAAATACAAACTGTAAAGGAGAAGAGAAAGATCATAACTCACTGTCTGTCAGTGAAGCTATTAAACATAATCAAAGACTCAGAGTGAACTCACAGTGCCTTTCAACACATTGCTAAAGAATCCTTTTCACTGTAAAACTAGCATAAAATGTCACAATTCTGACACTGCTGTTGGAGAAACTTGGTTTAAGGCATTTAAAACAACTTCAAGACTTCAAATGAAGAGGAGTTACTCACCATAGAATAAGTCACACTGCATTTAGCCTGGACACAAGGCTCCTCAAATTGTAATCAATAACTGATTAAAAGTTGATCTTTCAGGGCATTAAAATCCAAAATTTTAGGATACTTGTTGGTGATTAAAATATGTCGCCGTCGAATGAATGCAGCCTCATATACGTCAACAACAAAATCATTGTTTGTTGTCTCTTATGAAGTACAAGGACAATGATTTATTCTCAGGAAGTCAGTTGGACCATGAGGTAAGGTACATGGTTCTATATTGAGAAGTGAAAATCCTGCCCATGGTGTAGGATTCCGGCATCTTGAGTGAAAGGAACAGATGGGCAGGACAGTGGGACATGTAGGTCCAAGAGAACAAATATGACAGTCCCAAAGTTTCCTGAGTGTTACCTGAGTAGAGCCTACCTATTTTCTGCTCATCAGTCTTTTATTCTTTAAAAAAATTTTTTTTTTTTGGCTGCACCTCATGGCATGTGGGATCTTAGCTCCCCGACCAGGGGTAGAACCCAGGCTCCCTGAAGTGGAAGCGCAAAGTCTTAACCATTGGACTGCCAGGGAAGTCCCTCATCAGTCCTTTAAAGGCATGTGTCTTCAAGGTCAATGTTACAGTACATCCGTCTATGAGAAGGTTGTGATCAAAGGACTTTTATGATTAATCATGTGAGTTCTGTGGGAAGCTTAATCATGACTATTTACCTGTCGAAGCTAGACTTCTAAGACCAGCCCTTGGCCAGCCTCACAAAAATACATGCAACTTAGCTCTGTCTGGCTTGTTGGTGGTTTACACGTGCCCTTTGGACTCTAGGTTCTGAAGCATCACCTACGTTCACTTGCCTCTCCATGCACACTTAGCATGGAACCTAGAACACAGCTGTTGCTTACTAAATGCATGAGGCATAAATGACAGCAAGAATGATTCTCATCATTTATTATTAAGCAGTGTGAGAACACAAAGATAGAGATGCTGTCCAAGGAAGACTGGCTTTGGCTGGCAATATCCACTCAGCCCCTGGCCCAATGAGTTTGACCTCAGGCCTTTTTACTATATATTCCACAAAAGTAAGCCACAAATACTGCCACTTATTGTGCGGTCCAGTGTGACTAACTTATAGAATTCTGGCCGCACACCCTGACTTCAATACCTGCCTCTGGCTCCTTCAAATTTGTGGTCGGTTAAGTTTCTCCTTCTGAAATTCTGGATCATAGTTGTCCAACTTCCACATAGCTGTCTACTTTTAACCTTCCTTTAGCTGTGGTGCCTTCTGCTATCTCAACTTAAGAAGTCCCCACTCTAACCTCTAACACTTTGGCATTTCTCAACCCCTCACGCTACTCTACTATGACAAGGAGGGATTCTGACCCGGAAGGAATAATCTAAGAAAAAGCTTCAGGGAGATATTTTAATTTTTGTTTCCTTCCTTGAAGCCTTATGGATCTTTGAGAATTTCTAGCAAAGGTGGGAGCAGAAGCTCTTTTCATCAATGATGAATTCCCAGGATTTTAACCCTCATCTCAATGGATAACTGGTGGCTTGCCTTAGGTGATCTGCATGAAAGTAACTCTCACCCCCCCAACTGCCAATCTTTATAGCAAAGGCTGAATAGGTTATTTATAACCAAAGCGTTAAGTATTATTTAACACCCTCTGTATACCACATTGGGCTTCCTCTGTTCTTCCCAAGGAGCTCACATCATAGTCTACCTTGTACTATATTTATTGCTTAATTTTCTTTTTTGTAATGCTTTGGTAGCTACTTGGGGACAGCTCTTTTTTCTTATTCATTGTATTCCCCAGAACATTAGCAATAAAACTTGTACAAACAAAGATACTAGAAATGCTTACTAAATGTGAGAAGAGAAAAAAGAAGCATATGCAAACATATCAAATTCTAGTTTGGTGAAACGAATATTAAACTATTGGATTAAAATGAGACTTTTGATGAGTTTCTGTGTCTAGTTTTAATAGTCATTATCAGAATTACGTAAATACGTGTCCTAAAATCCTGTAAATGCAATAAATAACCTCTTTCTACTCCCTACCCCTCACTTCTTCATGCTTTGATCACCTACAAGTTATTTTCTATTGATGCTTCCCACTCTCCATGATTCTTGCCTAATGTAATCCCAAATGAAATTATGCAGGAAACTGTGTCCCCTGCTCTAAGTTTATAGAGTGTTTATGTGGATGTTTTTTTTTCTTCACTTAAAAAATATTCACACTTAGGAGTAAGGATGGGCAAAAATGGGAATTAGGTGAGTTTCTCTTCAGCCTCTTCAACCTCTAGTTGTTCTTTCTCTCTGCCTGCAATGGCTTCCTACTGTTCTTTGGATGTTCTGTCACCTCATCTCATTATGACCCTCTCTCAAACTGAACCTCTCTAGTTCTCCTTACAAAATCTGCTCTCAGCCTACTTCTGTTGGAAAGATTCCAATATATGAATTAGTCACATGATGTTAATGAATGATAGCAGCTTAAGGCATTTGCTGGCTCAGAGGGATTTGCATTTTGATAAGGGTCAATGCCCTAACCCCTAGGATCAAATTGCTAATGGTAGAATTTAATAGTTTGGGAATGGCATCAAGGGTTAGAAAGCCTTCCAACCCCATCATATTGGCTGCCAGCTCTAAAAGCGCAGAGAACATCCACTCCCACAATGCTGTCCCTCTTTATTACCATAAATAATGAAGAAGTTATTTTCTATATAAGTCCAAATGCTAACACTGACACTGTTGAACTCAGTATAAAAGGGAAAAATGTCAACACGGTGGCTCCAAATAATTTTGGATTTGGTGAGGGGGGAAATGAGAAGAAAGGAAAGCAGGAAGGAAGGGGGAAAGACAGGAAAGGAGGACTGTCAACATAGGAAATGAAAGAAATATCTCTTTAATCTGAATGCTATTATACTATATTATTAGATATACAGAATGCATGTATTTTAATGCCACTTCTGAGATTGATTTTATGTGTTGATCTAATTTTTTCATAAAATAAAAAAGAGATTGATTTACAGTCTGTGGGGAAGGGGGACTTAAAAGACACAACAAATTTGGGGGCTATTAAATGTAATATGTAAAAATTGAAAAACAAATTTCATAACTGAAGCTCTGTATCTTAAATTAATGTACAACAAGGAATACTGATTTTGGCAAACAGATGCAACAAGGTTATTTACCAAATTATTATTAATTGAAGTGTATGACCAATTTGTCATTGCTAAGAATAGTGGAAAAGCAGTTCTATAGTCACGTATTTTTGAAGAAAGTCAATAAGAAATGAATTTGCTCAACTGCAGGAGAATTTAGCTGTATTTGTTGAACTCATGATTTTTTTTGATCTTTTTGGAAAACAATAAATCACACACTCATAGAATATGGTACAATTATGTAGATATAAGAAGATATAAGTTATTAGAGAGAAGAGACATAGCAGATAATATGAGAATATACATATGCACAATTGTTGTCCAGTGAGAGAGACTAGAAATAATAGAGGAGACACAATATTTAAATTCAATATTTGGTTGAAAAATTTTCAGAACTGATGAAAAACATGACTCCACATAAAATGGAAGCACACCATATGCCAACAGAATAGATTTTTAGAAATCCACACCTAGACAGGTGGAAAACTGCAGAACACCAAAAATAAAGAGATGGCCAGAGGGAGGACACAAACCAGCTACAAAGGATGAAAATTTGACAGTACTATTATCAACAACAAACATAAAGGGAGAAATTGACAATAATACAATAATAGCAAGGGACTTTTTTTTTTTTTTAATTTTGGCCACACCATGTGGCATGCGGGATCCTAGTTCCCCAACCAGGGATCGAAGCCATGACCCCTGCAGTGGAGGTGTGGAGTCCTAACCACTGGACTTCCAGAGAATTCCCAATAATAGGGGACTTTAACACTCTACTTTCATCAATGGACAGATCATCCAGACAGAAAATCAATGAGGCAACAGTGGATTAAATGATGCAATAGACCAGTTGAACTTAATAGACATCTACAGGACACTACATCCAAAAATAGCAGAATACACATTCTTTTCAACTAAACATGAAATGTTCTCCAGGATAGTTCACATGCAAGGCCACAAAACAAGTCTCAACAAATTTAAGAGGACAGAAATTACAGCAAGCATTTTTTCCAACCTCTATGATATAAAAGAAGAAACAAATTACAGAAATAAAAATGGGAAAATAACAAACACATGGAGACTAAACAACATACTACTAAAAAAAAACAATGGGTCAATGATGAAAACAAAGAGGAAATTAGAAAATACCTTGAGACACTCCAAAATCTATGAGATGCAGCAAAAGCAGTTGTAAGAGGGAAGTTTATAGCAATACAGGCCTTCCTCAAGAAAGGAAAAAAACTCAAATGAACAATCTAACCTACCACCTAAAGGAATTAGAAAAAGAAGAAGTAAACAAAGCCCCAAATCAGCAGAAGGAAGGAAATAATAAAGATCAGAAAGGAAATAAATAAAATAGAGATCAAAGAAACAATAGAAAATATCAATGACAGCAAGAGTTGGTTTTTTAAAAAGATAAGCAAGTTGATAAATCATTAGCCAGGTTCACCACGAAGAAAAGAGAGAGAGGGCACAAATAAACAAAATAAGAAATGAAAGAGGAGAAATAACAAGTAATATCACAGAGATACAAAAAATTCTAACAGAATGCTACGAACAGTAATATGTCAGCAAATAGGACAACCTAGAAGAAATGAACAAATTTCTAGAAACACACAACCTGCCAAGACTGAATGAAGAAGAAATAGATAATTTGAACAGACTGATCACTAGAAGTGAAATTGAATCTGTAATACAAAAACTCCCAGCAAACAAAAGTTTAGGAGCAGACTGCATCACAGGAGAATTCTACCAAACATTTAAAGAAGAGCTAATACCTATCTATCTCAAACTATTCCAAAAAACTGAAAAGGACAAAACACTCCCAGATTCATTTTACAAGGCCCCCATCACCTTGACACTAAAAGCAGACAAAGACACTACCAAAAAAAAAAAAATTACAGGCAAATAGCTTTGATGAATACAGATGCAACTCCTCAACAAAATATTAGCAAACCAAATCCAACATACAAAAAGGATCATACACCCTGATCAAGTTGGGTTTATTCCAGGGATGCAAAGTTGGTTCAATGTCCACAAATCAATCAATGTGATACTCCACATTAACAAAAGGAGGGATAAAAATCACCTGATCACCTCAATAGATGCAGAAGAAACATTTGACACAATTCAATATCCATTCATGATAAAAACTCTCAAAGATGGTATACAGGGAACATATCTCAACATAATAAAGGAAATTTACAACAAACCCACAGCTAACATCATACCCAACAGTGAAAAGCTGAAAGCCTTTCTTCTAAAATCAGGAATGAGGCAAGGATGCCCACTCTTGTCATTTCTATTTAACATAATATTGGAAGTCATAGCCACAGCAATTAGACATGAAAAAAGAAATAAAAGGCATCCAAATTGGAAGGGAAGAAGTAAAACTGTCACTATTTGCATATGACATGATACTTTTTAAAAATAATTAATTTATTAATTACTTTTGGCTTCATTGGGTGTTCATTGCTGTGCACAGGCTTCCTCTAGTTGCAGTGAGCGGAGGCTGCTCTTCGTTGCGGTGCGCTCCTCATTGCAGTGGCTTCTCTTGTTGCAGAGCAGGGGCTTCAGCAGCTGTGGCACACAGCCTCAGCAGTTGTGGCTCATGGGTTCTAGAGCGCAGGCTCAGTAGTTGTGGTGAACAGGCTTAGCTGCTCCGCGGCATGTTGGATCTTCCAGGATCAGGGCTCGAACCTGTGTTCCCTGCACTGGCAGGCAGATTCCTTTTTTAAAATAAATTTATTTATTTATTTTTGGCTGCGTTGGGTCTTCATTGCTGAGCGTGGGCTTTCTCTAGTTGTGGGGCGTGGGGGCTACTCTTTGTTGTGGTGCACGGGCTTCTCATTGAGGTGGCTTCTCTTGTTGTGGAGCACAGGCTCTAGGCGTGCGGGCTTCAGTAGCTGTGGCACATGGGCAGTAGTTGTGGCTTGTGCGCCCTAGAGCGCAGGCTCAGTAGTTGTGGAGCACAGGCTTAGTTGCTCCGTGGCATGCGGGATCTTCCTGGACCAGGGCTCGAACCCATGTCCTCTGCACTGGCAGGCAGATTCTTAATGACTGCGCCACCAGGGAAGTCCTGACATGATACTTTATATAGAAAACCCTAAAGACTCCACCAAAAAACTATTAGAACTAATAAATGAATTCAGTAAAGTTGCAGGTTAAAAGATTAATATACAGAAATCTGTTGCTTTTCTACACACTAACAGTGAACTCTCCAAAAGAGAAAGTAAAAAAAACCAATCCCATTTACAATCACATCAAAAAGAATAAAATATCTAGGAATAAACTTAACCAAGGAAGTGACAGACCTATACTTTGAAAACTATGAACCACTGATGAAGGAAACTGAAGGTGAGACAAAGAAATGGAATGATATTCTGTGCTCTTGCATTGGAAGAATTAATATTGTTAAAATGGCCATAACACCCAAAGAAATCTACAGATTTAATCCAATCCTTATCAAAATACCCATGACACTTTTTCACAGAACTAGAACAAATAAAATTCATATGGAACCACATATGACTCTGAATTGCCAAAGCAATCTTGAGAAAAAAGAACAAAGCTGGAGGTATCAAACTCCCAGACTTCAGACTATACTACAAAGTTACAGTAATCAAAACACATAGATCAATGGAACAGAATAGAAAGCCAGAAATAAATCCATACACTTATGTTCAATTAATCTTTGACAAGGGAGGCAAGAATATACAATGTAGAAAAGACAGTCTCTTCAATAAGTAGCACTGGGAAAACTGGACAGTTACATGTAAAACAGAGATTAGAACATTCCCTCACACCATATACAAAGATAAACTCAAAATGGATTAAAGACCTAAATGTAAGACCTGAAATCATAGAACTTCTAGAAGAAAACAGGCAGAACACTCTTTGACATAAATTGTAGCAATTATTTTTTGGATCTGTCTCCTAAGGCAAAAATAAATAAATAAATAAACAAATGGGGCCTAATTAAACTTAAAAGCTTTTACACAGCAAAGGAAACCACTGAGAAAACAAAAAAGATAACCTACAGGATAGGAGGAAATATTTGCAAACGATATAACTGACAAGAGGTTAATATCTAAAATATATAAATAGCTCATACAACTAAATATATATATAAAAAAAACCAAACAACGGAATCAAAAAATGGGCAGAATAATGAATAGATACGTACCCAAAGAAGACATACAGATGGCTAACAGGCACATGAAAGGATGCTCAACATTGCTAATCATTAGAGAAATGCAAATCAAAACCACAATGAGAGATTACCTCACACTTGTCAGAATGGCTGTCCTAAAAAAATCTACAAATAACAAATGTTGTCAAGGATGGGGAGAAAAAGGAACCCTCATACACTGTTGGTGGGAATGTAAATTGGTTCAGCCACTATGGAAAACAGTATTCAGGTTCCTCAAAAAACTGAAAAGAGAACTACCATGTGATCCAGCAATTCCACTTCTGGGTATATACCTGGAGAAAATGATAACACTAATTCGAAAAGATACATGTTCATAGCAATATTCATAGCAGCACTATTTACAGTAGCCAAAATATGGAAGCAACCCAAGTGTTCATCAACAGAGGAATGGATAAAAAAAGATGTGGGGTGTGTGTGTGTGTGTATATATATATATATATATATACACATATATATACATATATAGGATGGAATATAAGCCATAAAAAGAATAAAATTCTATTTGTAGCGATGTGGTTGGACCTAGAGAATAAGATGCTTAATGAAATAAGTCAAAGAAAGACAAATACTATATGATATCACTTATATGTGGAAATTAAAAAATAAAACAAATTAATGTATACAGGAAAACAGAAACAGAGTTAAAGATATAGAAAATAAGCTATTGGTTCGCAGTGGGGAACGGGAAGTGGGGAGAGGGAAGATAGGGGTATGGGATTAAGAGATACAAACTACTATGTGTAAAACAGATAAGGAACAAGGAACAAGCCATTATCTTGTAATAACTTTTTTAAAGGAGTATGAGCTGTAAAAATACTGAATCACTATACCTGAAAAATATAATATTGTAAAAAAACTATACTGCAATTTAAAAAAAGATTCTCAACAACAGTAATGGAACCCAAAAGCCAACAGAATAAAATCTTCAAAGTGTTGAAGGAAAAGAATTTTCAACATAAATATCAAAACTACCTTTTAAGAATGAGAATAAAATAGAGGCATTTTCATTAAAAAAAACAAAACAAAATAACCAACAAAATAGAGTTTTCTAATAATAGGCAATCACTAAAAGAATATTGATGTTATGTATTGAAGGAAAATGGTCTCAAAAAAGACAGTCTGAAATGCAAGAAGAATGGTGAGAAGAAACTGTAAATAAGCAGATAAATCTAAACCAATACTGTCTATATAAATAAGCATAATCATCTCTAATGCAGGGAGGAAAAAAAAGATAAACCATAGTGTGAAAGTTAGGAGAGAGGGTAAACAATAAATATTCCAAGATCCTTGTATAGTTTTAGGATAGAATTAATACATTGATTAACATTAGACTTTATTAAGTATGCATGGTAAAATTCCTAGGGCAACCACTAAAATAATACATTTATTATTACGTGTATATATATGTGTATATATACACATATATATACACATACATATATATATGTATGTGTGTATATATATATATTCTTTTTCTGGTTCTTTTCCATTATAGGTTATTACAAGATATTGAGTACAGTTCCCTGTGCTATACAGTAGGTCCTTGTTGTTTATCTATTTTATATATATATTACTGCGTATATTTTAATCCCAAATTCCTAATTTATCCCTTCCCCCCCTTTCTCCTTTGGTAACCATAAGTTTGTTTTCTATGTCTGTGAGTCTATTTCTGTTTTGTAAATAAGTTCATTCGTATCACTTATTTTAGATTCCACTATAAGTGATATCATATCCATAAGCGATATATAGCAATATAAGCAATATCATATGATATTTGTCTTAGATTATCATACTAAGTGAAGTAAGTCAGACAGAGAAAGAAAAAGAAACATGGGGCTTTAAAAAAATCTTTCACATATTAGGCCATTAGGCAAGTCTCAGTGTTGAAAAGTCAGTACACATAGACCAGTTCCTCTAACCACAGTTCAAATACATTAGAAGAGAATAACCAAAGGAGCAATACAAATCTCCATGTAGTTTGAAATTAAACACACACACTTCTGAATAACTCATAAGTCAAAACATTTTTAATGGAAATTAAAATATTTAAATGGAATGATAATGTTATATTGAAATAGTGCTCAACGAACCATCGCAACCTTGTATGCTTATAGATAAGCCATCAAATTAAGATGTTAGAAAAACAGAATAAGTACCAAGAAAGCAGAATAACAGAGATAATAAAGATGAGTTTTTTTAAAACAAGCAAAATAAGAAACAGATTAACATAGATGTTCAACAATAGCAAAGTTGTTTCTTTGAAGAACTGTTAAAATAGACAAGCTGGTGGCCAGACTGATGAAGAGAAAAAGAGAGAAGATATAAATTAAAAATATTTGGAATATAAATGAGAACATAACTATAGATACATTGGTGATTTTAAAAATAATAAAAAGACATTCAGAGAAATGTAATAATCTGAAAACTCAGACAAAATAGGAAACATTCTTACCAAAACTGATTTAAAATATAGAAAATTGAAATAGTCCTATAACTATGAAAATATTTCAATTGAAAAATGGCAAAAGATAAGAACAGACATGTCTTAAAAGAGACATAATTGCAATAAATATCTTTAAAATGCTCAATTTCCTTAGTAATCAGGGAAATGCAATACAAAAATTATATACATTTGGTTGTTTCCTTGTTTGGCAGAAAGACAAGAAGTTTGACTCTACACGCTTGTTTAGGCTGCTGTGGTTTGATGCTGGCCCGTGTTTAAATTGTTTTAACTGCTTTAGAAAAAATATTGGCACTATTTTGTAAAACTGAACCTTCCTAAACATAACCTTCAGCAATTCCTTTCCAAGGTATATACCTGAGAAACTCTTGTTCATGTGCACAGAAGACATTGCTTGTAATAATAAAAAAAAATCTAAAATGTTCATTAGCAGGAGTATAGATAAATAAATGTGGCATATTCATATTGGCATATTAGTGATGAAAATGAGTGAATTGAAGTTATAATAACAACTATGTATTGATAAATTTTAAAAATAGTATTCACAGAAAAAAGCAAATAATGAAAACTACATGTAGTATATAATTTTTAAAAACAAGGAAAACCAAGCAATACATTGTTTAGGGATATATACATGCTAAATCTTTTTCTTTTTAAATAGCAAAGAAATGATAAAACAAAATTAATGATCTGATAACAGCAGGAAGTAAAAAGCAGAGTAGAGAAGAAGCAAAGTAGATATGCAATGGTGTTAGAATTATTTTAATTTTCTAAATTGGGTGATAGTTTCATAGATATTAATCATAATATTCATAACATATATTTCAAACGTATTTTTTTAAAGATTTTTTTGATGTGGACCATTTTTAAAGTCTTTATTGAATTTGTTACAATACTGCTTCTGTTTTAAGTTTTGGTTTTTTGGCCGCGAGGCATGTGGGATCTTAGCTCCCTGACCAGGGATCGAACCTGCACTCCCTGCATTGGAAGGTGAAATCTTAACCACTGGACCGCCAGGGGAGTCCCTTCAAATGTATTTTTGAATGTTCAAATATTACATAATATAAAATTGAAAAACAGAATTATATCATTTCTGTGGTCAAACTTTTATAATAGCTCCTTATTATTTACCAAATGAAGTTCTAAGTAATTAGCATAATGTTCTGGATGCAACGTCATTCTGCTAAATTTTAGTCTTCTTTCTGTAATGTTAGAACAGATTTCTTTCCCTCACATATACTGCCACATACTCATAGTTTCATCTTGCTGCTTTACAGTTCTTTAATGAATATACAACATGTTTTTATACTCCTGTATCTTAAACTATTTCCTCAGCTTTCAATGCCTTCAGTTTCTGCCTCTGCTCATACAAACCATTCTCATCTGTCAGGGCCCAGGACTTCCTCATCTCCCCAGTGAGGACTGACTTCACCAGTGTCAGTTCTCCCACTCCATATTATCTGTACCTCTATTGCAGTTGTAAAAATTAATAAACAAAAAGCTCAAAGAAAATAGTTGGGAGGCCATAAGGGAGAGCTCTCACACCCTACAACACTAGCACAGCCCAAGGGTAAGAAGAAAAACTTCCTTTTCTTGCTGGGCAAGGCCTCAGCCAGTGAGAGACTGTCACAACTCAGCCAACGAAGAGCCACTATACTTCAAACTTTCAGTTCCTCCAATGGACTCTCTGTTTACTACAGCCCTCCCAACTTCCTTTTCCCCTCTTTAAAAGAGTTCTCCTCTCCTTGCTGTGCGGGCACTTGCATATGGCTAGCCGTGGTTGCATACTCCAAACTGCGATTTTTTGCTTATCCCGAATAAACCCATTTCTGTGGGAGAAATAACTGGCAGTCTATTTGTTTTAGGTCAACACAGTGCAATCTGCATCCATCAGGTAGGAAATAGCCAAGCCATAATGTTGAAGCAACTGTCTTTCATACTACAATGGATAAAGACTACACTTAAAGCAATCTTGGAGCAACCCATTCATCAGAAAGTGAGAGTACAGAGCACTGATAAAGTGACCTCCTGACAAGGACTAGAACATAGCCAGAATGGCAGATGCACAGAACAGCATCGATGGATTAAATTACCTTAGTAGGAACTTTTAGAGTCATTACAGAGTCTGTTCTCTTAGCCTCACCTGGCTGAGAGATATTATCAGTTTCTCAGTAAGGACAAACTGGAAGTATATATCAGCCCTCCCCTCTTTAGCATTAATATTTTGTGGCATATAATTTTCCTTATCCCATTGTGAACCTTCATATAGTTTCAATAAGCTCCCAAGTTGCCTTCATACAATACTGAATTAAATACTCCCTGTTGCCAACCTTGTTATAGTTTGATACCTCTACTCCATATTGCAATCAAGATTTTGGTTGCCATATGATTGAAGAGCAGCTTTTTTTAGAAGCCTTATTTCTGAAATGGTGAGCTTCAAGCTACAAAGATGATTTACTGTGATTCAGAGGTAGTCATTTAACAATGATACATCAGATTTGGGGACCTGAGGCAGTGGGAATGGTCCATCCTGGCAGGAGGAGTATTCTATCACTGCACTGGCATTATTTAAAATTACAGTGTGTGGTGATAATAAAAAGAAGACTTTTAGTCAATTTTGTAATTTTTTAAATTCTCTTTAAACAATGCACCCCCTTACTGCCCACATCTCTGATGGACATTCTCACCACATCATCAGCCCACCTGGGTGTTTACTTTTTGTTTCTCTTACCAGATTATAACTTCTTTGAGGGCATGAAAGAGACCTAAATTACCTTCGGATCACAAAGCCTAACATTTAGTGGATTCTTAATGTATGCTTGTTGAAGAAAGGAATTTCATTTGTTAGGATGTGCTTGGTGACAAGTAACCAAGCACCCAATTTACACTGATACTGACAACAAAGCAGATACATTGAATCAGGAGAGAAACTTGGTTCAGTGACCCAACAGTGTTATCAAATACCCACTTTCTTTTGCCTCTCCATTCTACTTTCTGGGGTGTCACATCACCCATACAGACACAAACTGGCTTCCAGTAACTCCAAAGGCTACAAAAGTCTTCATTCATGACTGAAGAAATCAAACAGTAATTCCAGAAACATCCCCACAAGGGCAAGGAAGCTTGTTTTCCAAATCTTGTTCTCCATTCTCATTGCCCTGGCCTGGGTCATGAGCTTACCCCTGAATCAATGGCTCCTAGAACCAGGGAAGAAGGGAGCCCCTCCCAGAAACTGGAAGGAAAACTGGAGTTTTTACCAGGTGAAGTGGGAATGGAAGTTGAGAGGCTACCACAGAGCCCACCAAAGAAATAAAGGATAATTGGTTGTATAGTGGAGTGTGAAAGCAGCTTTTCGCTTGGAACAGAGCTTATGATACTGGGCAAAATCTAAAAATAATCAACTATATATGAACCATTCCTAGAAAATTTTTCATTATTTACATATTTGATTATTTGTATTGTTAATATTTTACTTTTCAGAGTATTTGCATAAAGATGATCTTATCTGTTCCTTGTTATCATGCAGAGGGGTAGTCAGGCAAGATATTTCTACTCTGTATCCTTTTTATTCCAAATTACTATGTGGGCTATTCCTGTAATGCATTTGCAAAGTACTTAAAAAAATAATAAAGTTATTTATTATCATGCTATGGTAATATTGTCTTTCCTGCCATGTTTGATTAAAAGAAAGTCCACAAGAGTTTTATTCAGTATTATTTTGCATCCAAGTGACAAAAGAAATTTTCATGTACTGAGGTATAGGGAAGTCATTCTGGCTTATATATGAATTAACTTGAATTTTATGCTAACTACAATAGCCTGTTTGTGGCCTATCAAACATACATTGTACATCTGCTTTAATTATTAAAAAAAAGGGCACACTGACCAGAAGTAAAGAATGTCCATGTTAAAAATAAAGATTAAATGCCTCCCTCCCTGGAATGCCAATGCTGGTACTCCTTTGATGGTAAGGCTCCCTTCCCAGGTGCCAAGGCCCTACTGACTCACTGGGTATGTGCTGGTCTGTTTTTGTTGAAACCTTGAAGAAATGTATCCCTGACTTGTTTAATGGTCTTTGTTCTGACAAGATAGAAAACTGTATTGAAAACCATGCTTCTCTGGAGCAGTTTCTCAGAGTTATCTGAGAGGCTGTCTTCTGGGCTGTAGTCCTCAGTTTGGCTCAAATAAAACTCTTTTCTATTCTTATTATAGATTGTTTATTGATTATTTTTGTTGACACGAGTTAAGAATGCCAGAGAGGCCAAAGACATCTCACTGTAAGGTGCTTTCACTGGTGTTCAAGGGTAGTATGTATTAACATTCCTGGAAAAAAAAATAGGCCAAAGAACTCTGAAAATTCTATATTTATACATGTTTCACTTTTAAGCATGAAGTTAGGGAGACTGTATATACCATCCATCTTTACTGTTGCAAAAAGTGGACTCCTCAGAGCAGCTATTATGTGTTCCATTTACCCTAATCTGAGTAGCCCCAAACACATTGCTTTGTAAGTTTCCCCAACAGAATTGCTTTTAATGCAATGTGGACTATAAAAGAAAAAGGTTGTTTCACCGTTCAGTCATTCCTTCATTTCACAAATATTTATTGAACTCTTGCTATGGGCTAATCTTTGGAATGACGGGGAGCTTACAGTCTAGTGATATGGAGGCTGATACTAAACACAAATATATATAGCGTTAGCCAAAAAGTTCGTTCGGGTTTTTCCGTAACATGAAAAACCCGAATGAATTTTTTGGCCAACCCAGTAATATGTTAAGTGGAGACAAGCACTTAACATGTTATATATATGGAGAAAATAAGGTAGGGTAAGAACCAGAAAGGAGGGAGAAAATGCTAAATACCTGGAAAGTATGTGAGTGAAGGGAACACAAATCACTTCCCCACACTTTTCTTAACATGGGAAATAAAGCCAACTGGACCACAGTCCTTTCGACACTAGCTTTCAGGAAGAATCCTTAGCTTTGGAACCATGGACAAATGTTTCCTGATTCCCATCTCTACCATTTTCCCCCATGCTTTCCTTCTTTGGACCAAGGAAGCTACTACATGTTATGGATAGCTCTCTGATCTTTTATCTTAGGGAATTATTTAAATTTTTCATCACTACACCAAGCTGTCCTATAAGTTACATCAGAGCTATATGTGAATCATAAATTTAGAAATTACAGTTGTTTAGATAAAGTTAGGAACAACAACTTAATTTAAAAATCTCCCCATTTGCTAGGTGCAATTTAGAATCATAGCTAGTTTATCCTTTATCACACGCCCCCAATTGTTACAGCTTCGGCAGCTGAAAGAAAAAAATCCAACCTTGAGTAAGGAGGGCAGGGGGGAATGAAACCTGGAGTAGAATTAACCAGCAAGAAACTTAAAAAATAGGGTAGATTGAGCTTAGGGCGACAGACAATTTCATGTCTAACCAAAAAGGAAGGACTGCTTATAATGCTGTCTTAACAGTTATACGTTTCAATCCAAGAGCTATCAAGGGAAACCTGGAAAGATAGTGAATGTCAGAAAATGGAAGATGTCAAGGATACATGGGGTTCAAAGGCAATTATTTCTTGGTTTCAAATATAGACAAGAGTTGGTCCCACAATGGAAAATACACAAAGAACAAGCAATCAGAAGGGAGAGTTTGACTTTTCTCTGAAACTTCTAGCTAGTCTGAAAGGCTGAGAAATCTCGAGGTGTTATATGAAATCTCTCTTTTCAGAGGTCTAAATTGTAACCCTGTCTAGACAGGGGTTCTTAACTATTTTTTGTTTGTGTATCCATGTATGTGTGTTTCACATAGAAGATATTAGGGGTATTTGAGGTTGAAAGAAGAAAAAAAAAGAACATCACTATAGTAACTTCTGTTTTAGGAAAATCACTTGAGAAAAGCTAAAGATGAAACTGACCCCATCTTCAGGGTGTCTGCTGAGTAGGTCCTGTCATTCTCATTGTGTTCATCATGATGTCTGATTATACTGCATTTTAAAAACGAATTTGATCTTATCACCTAATTTGAATTTTTCACTCATTAACCCACATCCATATATAGTTGCATTTAACCAAGGAAGATTCTCTATCAGTTAGAAATGTTGCCTCTCTAACTTGTTGATATTATTTATATTTCCTAAAATGAATGGAGTTTTGTTCTTTTTAAAACACTTTTTTATGAATTATCTCATTAGTTCCTGCATGGTTTTTCTCTTGTTTTTTTATTGTGGTAAAAAAAAACCCACATAACATAAAATTTACCATCTTAACCATTTTTAAGTGAACAGTTCAGTACTGTTAAGAACATTCATATTGTTGTGTAACATCTCTAGAACTTTTCATCTTGCAAAACTGAAACTCTATGCCCACTGAGTAACAACTTCCCCGTTCTACCCCACCTCAAACTCTGGCAACCACCATTCTAGTTTCTGTTTCTAAAAGTTTGGCTACTTTAGATGAAGCATTTGAGTGGAATCATGCAATATTTGTCTTTTTGTGACTGGCTTATTTCATTTAGCATAATGTCTCAAGGTTCATTCATGCTGTAGCATATGTAAAGATTCCATTCTTTATCAACGCTGAATAATATTTCATTGTACATGCACCATGTTTTGTTTATCCATTCATCTGTCTATGGACATGTAGGATGCTTTCACTCCTTGGCTATTGTGAATAATTACGTAGATTTTCTTACCTCCCTGTCTGTGTCATTTTAGAACTCAAGTGCAAGAGCTGAGAGCTGACGCTACTGTCATTATAAATTCTTCTCTCTAGTCTTCCCTTCCTACTGAAGGCTTCTTGAGATGAGCAGGGGAAACATGGGATCCCAGGCTCAGGAATCTTAGCACAATGCTTTGGGGGTTTGTAATCACGAAGACTTTATGTGTCAATTCATGGACTCTCCAGTCTGAGAAAGGCATTTCATTTAATCAATCAACCTATATTTAAATTTCCTTTCCAAAATTCCTGCCAAGTGTTTTTCTGACCATGCTGGTAATTGCAGTGATGGATTAAGTCTGAAGCACAACTGCCACCGTTCGATTGCTCTAGCAGAGAATTCTTCTTCAAGCTAAGCCGACATGCAACTTCGACTGGCTCTCCTCTGCTATGTAATGAGTGTTTGTGTCTCCCCCCGCCACCCCAAATTCATATGTTGAGACTCTAATGAGATGGCATTCAGAGATGGGGCCTTTGGGAGGTGATTAGGTCATGAAGGTGGAATTCTCATGGTGGGACTACAGTCCTCACAAGAAGAAGAAGAGAGCCAGCCCTCTCTGCTCTCTGCCCTGTGAGGATACAAGGAGAAGATGGCCAACAGCAAACCCAGAAGAGTGTCTTCACCAAACACCAGATCTGCTGGCACCTTGATCTTGGACTTTCCAGCCTCGAGAACCATGAGAAATAAATGCTTGTTCCTTAAGCCACCTAGTCTGTGGTGTCTTGTTATAGCTGCCTGAACTAAGACATACTCTCTGGATTTATGAGGAATGTATCATAGAATCACAGAATGGCTAACAACCCTGGAAATGGTCTCTTCCAGGTCCCTCTGAATAAAGGCTCATTTCACTTCCTTCTGAGCAGCTCTTCAAATCTCTGAAGACAGGGCCATATTATGTCTTCCCTTCTCCTGGCTAAACACTGCTGGCTCCTAAAATCCCTTTTCAGCTGAAGTGGCTGTGGGCCCTTTGCCCCTCGAGTTGCTCTTTTCTAAGCACACTGCAAGTGACCTGTATTTCTTTTAAACAGTAAGACCCAGAACTGGACAATGCACAGCCCTTCATGCTGACAAAGATCTGTTCATCCATACCTTTTGAATATGAACATTTGATCAGCTATGAATTCAATGAATACTGATGAAGAGCTTGAGCTCTGTGGTCAGGAAGACCTGGATTTAAAGCCAAGCTCCCTTTAGTTATGTGACACAGGGAAATGAACTAATCTCATTAAGCTATTGTTTCCTCATTCATTTAACAGAGATTATATAGCACCTACCTCACATAACAGAATGCAAATAAAGTACATAGCACAATGCCTGGCACACAGTAAATACTGAAGTAATGTAAGTTCCTGTAAGTCCATACTTTCCCACTTATTCAAAGTTGCCACAGTGAGAGACAAGGAGATCTAGAGAGTTAAAGGAGAAAATAATTATGGAATAATATATCTTTTTATCTGCATTTCTTATAAGGATACTTTTATCAAAGGAAAGAGTGGACATCGTTAATTGCTTTAACCCTGTAAAAAGGGATTTGTTAGAATCAGTTACTTGGTTTTGTTCAGTTTGGAGTCCTAACATTTGGAATTTATTCTAGTTGAGTTCATGCAATTCTTTGAATGTATTATTCCGGTTCAGAAACAACCTGCTAATATTGCATGAGCAATAGAGTTAACTAGATTTTACACTGCTCTCTCCTTCTCCCATCAATACCACCTTGAAACCCTAATGCATTCTGAAGAAGGAGCCCTACATGTTCTGCAGGGATGACAAGATATATATATAGTTCACATCTTTATTGGAGTATAAATGCTTTACAATGTTGTGTTAGTTTCTGCTGTACAACAAAGTGAATCAGCTATATGTATACATATATCCCCATATCCCCTCCCTCTTGAGCCTCCCTCCCACCCTCCCTATCCCACCCCTCTAGGTGGTCACAAAGCATCTGAGTTGATCTCCTTGTGCTATGCGGCAGCTTCCCACTAGCTATCCATTTTACATTTGGTAGTGTATATATGTCAATGCCACTCTCTCACTTCATCCCAGCTTCCCCTTCCCCCCATGTCCTCAAGTCCGTTCTCTACGTCTGCATCTTTATTCTTGCTCTGCCACTAGGTTCATCAGTACCACTTTTTAAAATTCCATATATATGCGTTAGCATACAGTATTTGTTTTTCTCTTTCTGACTTACTTCACTCTGTATGACAGACTCTAGGTCCATCCACCTCACTACAAATAACTCAATTTCGTTCCTTTTTATTGCTGAGTAATATTCCATTGAATATATGTGCCACATCTTTATCCATGGGATGACAAGATATTGATGAACATTTTCCACGCATGATGAATTATCTTTTGACATAACTCTTTTCAGTACTTGGGCTACATTGGGATGCTACTCACATCTTGGATGATATAGAATTTTTATTTTTCTTAAATATGGCACTAAAAAATATTTTTGGTGTTGAATATCCATTTGAAATGTCTCAAGAGGCATGGTTATATAGTGGAAAGCATGTGGATTTGGAGTTTTCTGTGTGGGATATGAAGTCAGTCGGCTGTGGTTCAAATCCTGGATCTTCTACCCACTAGTTCCATGACTTGGACAAATTATTTTACTGATGCTACTGTTTGGTCTCTCATAAATAAAATGGAAGTAATAATATTACCTACTTCAGAGAGTTGCTGTAAATGAAATAATGTATATGAAATGCTTAGTACAGGGTCTGGCTCAATAAATGTTTCTTCTCCTCCTCCTTCTACTTTATCATTATCATCATCATCATCACCCAGATTCATAGATGACTTTAACATTTACCAGGTGACCACTGGCAATTTCCTTAACCATCCTATTCCTCCATTTTCTTGCTTTTTCAAAAGGTATAGTTGTAAATACTTCATAGGATAATTGTAAGATTAAATGAAATAATATAGCTAAAGTACTTGGGACAGAGTAGAGGCTCAGTGAATCATCATACATTACTTCTTTCCCTTCCTGTCCTCAAGCCTTTTTTCATTCTTCACTGATATATATCTATATCTATATATACCTGTAGAACTATATGTAGGAGAGATGTATTCGTTTCTTTGTTTTTGCACAGCTAGTTTGAGCCAGTGAAAATGTTTCTCAAATATTATGCTACATATTATCAAATATAAGCAGTCAGTGCTAAGACAGCAAGGGTAGAGAAGATCGAAATTCACGCTCTCATTACTCTTGCTCTTTGGTTGGCCCATTGAGATGTTTAGCTGTTATTGGGGCAAGAGGTCTCTAGACAGTCTATTGGAATTCCACCTGCCAAATGCTGGAGTTAGCAGAGACCAAGAAAATATATTTAAAAGGCATGGCTCCCAGAATTTATTGGCAAATCCAAAGTAATAAAAAAGGAAAATTTGATATAACCACAGGCTCTTCACACTATCATTTTTCATCTTTACCACATCCTCTCTAGCTGACCTAAGCTATTTCTCAGTATGGTTTTGGAAATCGGAAGGGGGGATTTAATGCCTTGCTTGAGCATGCTTTCACTTGGCTCAGGCTGATTTATACTTAAGATTGTATTCCTTTCTTCAGGGACAGTCAGAACATTGTTAGAATGAGTGTTTAAAAATCTAAAACCATGTGTAAACTCAGTTACTTGGAGAGTGAGAAGATGATGGCAGCATAAACAGAAAGGGAAGAGAAATAAAATACTTCACACATTGAAAATAGAAGGGCAGGAAAATGCCAATTGTTAATGAGGTATTTGAAAATACCTGAAAATCAAGTAAAGAAAGATGGATGGAAAACACATACAAAAAAGAAAAATCAGAATTAAAGATGCAGAAACAACACAATAAAAAGAAGTCAACTGGGAACTCCTGGGTGGTCTAGTGGTTAGGACCTGGTGCCCTCACTGCAGGGGCCACCAGTTTGATCCCTGGTCAGAGAACTAAGATCCTGCAAGCTGTGCGGCCATAAATGAATGAATGAATGAATAAATGAAAAAGTAAATAAATAAAAAGAAGTCAACTAACTCTGAATACATCATCTGTCTCCTCTTTATATTATCTGCTTGATTTAACAGCAAAGAGGTCCAGCAGTGAAACTGGAGGAAATGGCTTGTTAAGGAAATTTTAAAAGAGAGCCTTTCATAATTCATACCCAGTTCTCTAAGATCCATATTTGAATACTTTTAAAGAGGGATCACTGTGGCTGTTAGGATGACATGCATAACTTTTAGTGCCCTCAGGAATAAATGGATTGTGCCCTTGATTTCCTGACCAAGGACTCACACAGACCCTCACTCAAATAATTAGTTTTTTGCTGATGTCTGGGTAATCTCTGAAGTTTTCCCACACCTATAGGCCATGTCGACAGCAACTGAAAAGTTGCTATTGCCTTAGAGCAATAACGACCTGGAAATTGTGTTAACTTGATGTTATAGTAGCAGCCAAAAGCAAATAAACTTGTGAATGGGTAGAAAATGAGATCAAAGACCACTGTTCCTTTTTTTAAAATTTTACATTTGGGTGAATAATGACTGGACCAACATATGTTTACTTCTTTACTGACTAGCTCTAGAAAACATCACAGGGGAGTTTATTCTGCAGAACACTCCCTGGACTCATGTTTCTGAATCTTTGCAGTCAACAATAATTTTTATAGACCCACAAACATGACTCTTAGATGTCAATAAACCAATGAGTGAAATGTCCTGCCTATGCATAAGTGGCAGCGATGCTGCTTAAGGACTTGAGCAGCCTGGGCTCTTCTCTGACTCACTCTGTGACCTTGAACTTACGCTGCCTGCTTTTTACTTTCCTGGCCTGGCAAGCTGAGTAATATGACTTAGGATAAACCAGGAAATGGCAAAATGCCTGGTGCTCTCAAGTGAATTTAGTCCAGTAACATCACCATAGGAGTGGCCTTTGCCCAGCACACTGGGGGAGAAGAGGGAATGACAGGGTCTCCTGGATCCTATCAATCACCACAGAAGCTCTCCTTAAGCCCATGAGACACATGATGAAGCATCCCTATTAGCTGTGTTTGTGGGACCTGAGTCAAAGATTATCGGCTCTAAAGAATGTTGAGCTCAAGAGTAGAATGCCATTCCTCCATTCTCACATTGACTTTACCAGCAACAAGCTTTGCACTCCTGGCAAATCATTTGAAATCTCTCTGTACCTCTGCTGTTAGTCTGTACAATGAAGCAATCATTACAGGATTGTGGCAATCAAATTGTATTGGATTGAAAGGGTTTTAGAAAGTTAGAAACTATTTAAACAAATGAGACACCAAGAGGTAGGTTACCATGATGGTTAAGAGCACACTGGAGCCAAAATTCCTGGATGAGAAACATGCAGGGTGGCATCCCTGTACGTGAATGTGTAGATGCCCACAGGCTCCCCTCCTGTGCCTGCTTCCAGGGACCTAATAATAAGAAAATCAGGTTCTCTTCCCACCCCACCCAACGACTCCCTTAAAACTGCCCTCAGTGGGGTCACAGATAAGCCTCCTTATGGCTAGATCCAGCAGACTCTTTTCAGTCATTTACCAGCTATGTGACTTCTCTTTGCCTTACTCTTTTCTGGTAAAAAAGGGGAATAAAAATAGTTTCTAATAATGGTGGGTGCAAGCCTTTATACGTGTGTCCAAACCCATGGAATGCACCACATCAAGAGTGAACCCTAATGTAAACCATGGATTTTGGGTGATAACGTTATGTCACTGTAGGTTCATCAATTGTAACACATGTACCACTTTGGCAGGGGACGTTGATAGTAGGAGAGGCTATGCATGTGTAGGGGCAGGGGGTATGTGGGAAATGTCTATACTTTCTGCTCAATTTTGCTGTGAATCTAAAACTGGTCTAAAAAATAAAAGAAAAACAGTGTCTATCTCACAGGGTGTTATGAGGATTAAAAAGTTTATATTTAAAGAGTTATAGCATACCCAACATACACTAAAGAGCATACCATACCCAATGTACAGTAAACACTCAAAAAGTGTCAGCAGAGTTTTCATGAATCTCTCAGAGAATATTCTTTTCTTTCCCTTTATCCTTTCATTTAATTATCTTCAATGTAGGGCCATGATAGATCATTGTTATGTCAACTGAGTACCAACACCTCATGAATAGGAGCAATACCTTCTATTAAAGAACATTAGGTTCTGCTTACGTAAATGACCAATTCAACTGATTCATTTGCCTCCCTTTTCTATCTCTTTCCCCCTACTTCATTCAATTATGGGTTTCCCACCAAACTGACCACATTTTAGTTCTACGCAGAAACAGTAGGGATTTACAATGGAAGCAGCTATTCTGCTGAAGTTACAGCCACACCACTATCAGATTCAGCAGTTTCCACCCCAGCAGCTTATTTCCAGGTGAAGTTAAATCCTTGCCAGCGGTAGATCTTACTGCGTGTCAGCTTCACTGCTGTGTGAAGGCTCACCAGGACTTAATTCCGGCCATCTGCTGAAAGTTTAACACTGTAATTGTCTGGAGTGAGTGCTGTGAATCCAAATAGGTTCCACGCCTAATTATGTCAGTACTACTCACAACTCTCACTGTTTTTTTTATGTAGTGCTCCAAAATGAGGAGATTTGACAGAAAGTTTTACCATAATAATTTACAATATCAATAAAGCTCATCCACATGTCCAATTTACAATTTTATGCCTCAATGTATTCTACTTTTGGCTACATGGGCTGTGTGGACTAAATTTACAGAAATACTCAGATAATAAAACGTCTGTTCCAATTAAAGGTATTTTGCATTTGTTTTATCACAATGGTATCAGGTTTGACATTGAACTTAGAGTTTTTGTTCTTGGCCATATTCATATAGAAAAGCATTATATAGGTTGCAATTCTATGTATAAAACACTGCCCTTCCAAGTGAGCACTGCAAGGCTGAACAAGTGTTTTACCAAATCACTGTAGGTCAAAAGGAAAATGAAAGTTTGAGTAAGTTTTAAGGGCTGAGGAATGGGGAAAACAAAAGTCTTGGGAAAAGACAATTGACAGTCAGGGCGAAGGGGCCTGGGAACAAAACCACTTAAGGGTAGAGAACCATCAAGCACCACCGCTCTGACTCAGAGGCATTAGCCCATGATTTTCCATAAGCAGAAAAGAAAGCAGAACAGAAAAAGAGAGGGGGCCTCAAGATGGAAGCCTTTGGTTTTAAATCATGTTGTGCAAATGGGAGATGTCCATAGTGAAACAGACTGGTTTTCTTCATGCACAGAGAGGGTGACCTCCAATAGCCCTAGAGAATAGTCACATGAATCCTGACATTTTTAAGAAGGAGGTATTAGGAGGAGATACAATGGTGCAAAACAAAAGATGCTGGCGTTACCAACTCATCTGCAATGATAGCAAGCTAAAAGTGAGTAATCCTGACTCCATATGGTAAGAAAATCGTTCAAATGCAGGAAAGAAGGGAAAGTGCCTGGTTAGCCGTGGACATTGCTGATCTTGGGAGTACTGAGGAGATGGAGCTTCTAAAAACTGAGTCTGCAGAGAAAGACAGAGTCTGGCACACACAGCAGGTGTTCAGTATATAGTTCAGAATAAATAAATGAAGCTGTGTGTAGCATCAGTAGACTAATACTAGCTCACATTTATTTTTTTATTTTTTGAATTTTATTTTTTTTTTATACAGCAGTTCTTATTAGTTATCTATTTTATACATATTAGTGTACATATGTCAATCCCAATCTCCCAATTCATCACACCACCATCACCCCCTGCTTTCCCCCCTTGGTGTCCATACGTTTGTTCTCTACATGTGTGTCTCTATTTCTGCCTTGCAAACCTTGTACCATTTTTCTAGATTCCACATATATGAGCTCACATTTATTGACTACTAATGAGGTGCAAATTTTGGTTAACTTATTTAGTCATCTGACAGATGAAAAAACAGCTTCAGAGACATTAAATATTTGCCCGATTTAATGCAGCTCGTCACCGGTGCAGCTGAAATTCTAACCTAAGGTTGATTACAGAACATCTTAATCCTCATGGTTTAGTGGTGAAGACTGTGTTCACTGGAGCCATTTTTCCTGGGTTCAAGTCCCCACCCTACTACTTACTAGTTTGAGTGACTGACATGCTCTCTTACAACTGTTTGTTCACCTACAAAATGGGGATAATACTGGTTGGTTGCTGCGGGCTGTTTGCATTCTTCCTCCAAATTCATATGTTGAGGCCCTAATCCCCAATGTATTTAGAGATGCAACCTTTGGGAGGTAATTAGATAATGAGGTCATTAAGGTGGAGCCCCACTGATAGGATTAGTGGCCTTATAAGAAGAGGAAGGGACCTCTTTCTGCCATGTGAGAATATAGGGAGAAGGCAGCTGTCTGTGAACCAGGAAGAGGGCTCCCACCAAGAACTCAATCATCCTGGCACTGTGAACTTAGACTTCCTGCCTCCAGAACTGTGAAAAAAAAATTGCTGTTTAAACCATCTCCTTGGTCTACAGGATTCCATTAGAGCAGCCTGAGCTAAGACCCTAGTACTTTCTTTCATGGGTTTGTATGAAGATTAATTGAGATAGTATTTGGAAAGCACTGAGTAGAAAGTATGGTGTATTGTAAGTACTCAATAAATGTGAGCTATTGATATCTTTAAAAGCACCAGCTACTGTTTTCATGTGTATTCCTTTCATGTGAACAGGAGCAAAATGACACATTTTTGACCAAAAACTGACAGTTGGAACATCTTTCCAGATGCTGAGATTTATTCTCTTACATGTTAAATAATAACACTTACATTTTCTATCCATAATGTCTTGTGTGGAACCCATGGACAGACACAGGCAGTGCTGTGTGACATGAAGGACATGACATTTGGAGCCAGAAGACCCGCTTCAATCTCAACTCTGTGAGTGGCTGTGTAGCCTTCGACAAACCAGTTATATCTTTAAGCCTCAGTCTCCACCTCGGTAAAAGAGTTCCGAATAATACCCCTGTCAGGTGATGATAGGTTTGAAAGTATTTTGTAAACTGTAAAGCACTGTACAAATATTAGTAATTATGTTCACATCGTGAGAAGGTTTGAAAAAAAGCAAGAAAACAACGCATTGCTGGTGAAGTTTGAAGAGCTTTCTAATTTGGGAGTCGTTGCCAACGCCACTAAGAACGGAGACACACGGTACTAAATTTAGCGTAAACCAAACAAAAAATGAAATGTGATTCAACCTCGAAAAAGATGTATCTCGTTATGCATGAAGAAAGGACTCTGAAATAGAGTTACAGAAACCTAGAGAGCAACATTGTGGACGGGCGACCCAGTGGTTATAGTAAATCAGAAAATAGAGTTGAGCTTTTCCAATGTCATACAGCGTTTAAAAGCGCAGTTCTATTTTAGGCTTTTCTCAAGAGACAGTGGGCTCCTTTCTTCCTTTTAGAGCCTAGACATTGCTGGTCTAGTACCCTTCTGGGCACTGCAGGTCATCTATAAGGCCAGGATGCCTCATTCACCACACACACACACCCCCTCGGGAGTCTGTCTGTGAAGAAGAAATAGGGTCTAATTGGAGACCTGGGGCTGGCGTGGTGGGCGCTTGGCCACAGCCCACAGCTCTGCAGGTCAGTGGAATGCCCCTTAGCTCTTTTCACTCTTTTCATGCTTTTTCTCAAAGGGATTTTGCTCGCTTTACCTCTGTATGTGATTCTTTTGGATTTGCTTGAATCTGATCTGAATCTCAGTATACAGTAAGCAGGTCGGAAGGAGAGACCATTGAGAATACATTAGAGAAGACGGAGGGATACGGTGATCGATGAAAATGAATCATAGTATTTGGTAAGGCAACATGTTGAAAAATAAACCCAGACTTGTGGTTGCCAAGGGGGAGGGTACAGGGGAGGGAAGAATTGAAAGTTTGGGGTTAGTTGATGCAAATTATTATATATAGAATGGATAAACAACAAGGTCCTAGTGTATAGCACAGGGAACTATATTCAATATCCTGTGATAAACCAGAATGGAAAAGAATATGAAGAAGAATGTAAATATACATATAACTGAATCACTTTGCTGTACAGCAGAAGTTAACACAACACTGCAAATAAACTATACTTCAAAAAAAAAAAAATTTAAAAAAGTAGTTAAAGAAAAGCCTCAGACACGGGGAGAGGGAAAGATATATGGATCAGACGATTGTTACTCTCAGCAGAAGGTTCCATGTCTGCCCCTGGTGAGGTGTGTCCCTGTACACAATTGCAGGCTGTCACCCTCCTCTTATACTAATGAATATAATGACATATAATGAATATATATCACTGAGCCGGTGCTTCAGGGGCCCACACACTCCTTCCACTTTCCAGATCTCTTCCCTAACTCTATGGCATCATCCTTGTGTTCACTATTTGCACCTGCCATTTTACAGCAGAGAAAGGGTAGTGGTGAGGGTGTCAGATTATGCGTGCTGATCAGCTGAATCCCTAGTATATATTAAGACACCATCCTTGAAACAATTCAGCAGTTACTAAGCAGATGAGTAACTTGTGACTTATGTTGCCTGCGTGTGCAAATGCAGTATATATAAAGAGAGGGGTTTCTGTTTATCTGTGTGCCACATCAGTTGAGCTATTTGTAATGGCACCACAATATATGTTGAATTTTAACTTAAGTTTGTACTTCTACTTGTCATTTTAGTTGTTATTTTACTTGTCTTAAAATATACTTAGATACAGCTTTGACATGAAAAATATTGTGTATGCAGAAGATTATGTCTGCTGCATACCAGACAATGCAATTAAAGGCACTAGAAATAGCCAAATCTCAGGAATAGATTATAGGATTTTCAAAGCCAGGAGAAGCTAGTGTGGCTGATTCACACATCATGAAGGACTCTCACTCAGGCACTAACTTATCAAAAGCTTCTGGCTAACTTTCAAGAAAAGCTGTCTAACTTTCATCCATTTATAACACAAGTGAGCAAAAAACAAAACTACATAGAGCCAAAAAAAAGCATACGTGGCTTTTGGGGTCCTGTGATTTGCCTCAAAATTTTAATATCAACCCTAAGACTGGGAAATGTCAAGATGAAGATCCTGTGTTAGAAGAAGTGGCGTGTCACTGGGAAGCAATGCAGAACTGTTGGTGGCCAGTGTGGCAAACAAACTTATGACCATGAATGATGGAGACCACATTCTTTCATTTCTTTTTCCCATTTGGAATGGGAATGTCTATAAGGGTTATCCTATGCCTGTTCCACCACTGTAATTTGGAAATAGATAACTTTTTTTCTAGTGTAGCAGGTTCATAGATGAAGAGGAAATTTGCTCTATGATGGAACATACCCAGCCTCACATCTACTTGATTTAGGTGATTTACACAATGAGATTTAGGACTTTTAAGCCAATGTTATTTAGATGAGATTTTAGGCTTACATCGATGCTGTGCTGGGTTGAGACTTGGGAGGATGTTGGGGTAGGATGTATTTGCATGTAGGATGGATGGGAATCTTTGAGGACCAGAGGATGGACTGTGGTAAGCTAAAAAAAACTGGCAATCCCCCCAAATACGTATTTTCTTTCTAATCCTCAGAACCTGTGAATATTACCTTATATGACAAAACAGTGGTTATTACCTTATACAGCAAACAATATGATTAAATTAAGGATCTTGAGACTAGGTGTCTAACTTGGGTTATCTGACAGGACCCCTAAAAATTTCACAAGTATGCTTATTCGAGAGGGGCAAAGGGAATTTTGAGATACACACACACACATAGAGTGGAGAAGGCATTATGAAGACTGAAATGATGTAGCTACAGTCCAAAGAACACCTGCATCCACCACAAGCTAGAAGAGGCAAGGAACGGTTTCTGCCTAGAACCTCAGGAGAAAGTTCAGTCCTGTCAAAAACCTTGATTTTAGACTTCTGGCCTCCAGAACTGTGAGGTAATAAATTTCTGTTTTTTTAAATTATCAAGTTTGTGGTAATTTGTTTCAGCAGCCCCAGGAAACTAATGCAGAAGACAGGGACATATAATAGTACAGTATGGCATTATCAGGACTTAGGAAGTAAAAAAATAAAAATTAAAAATACACTGTAGTATAAATGCTATTTTAATTTAAAAGTAGAATGAATGAATGAATGAACAAATAAATAAATAAAAGAAATGCATGTGGAAGACAATATGTCTTGGTTGCTTGGGTAGCTTAAACAACAGAATTTTTTTCTCATAGCTCTGGAGACTTGAAGTTTGAAATCAGGGTAGAGCATGGTTGGTTTCTGGTGAGAGCTCTCTTTCTGACCTGCAGTTTTCTTACTGTGTCCTCACATGGGAAAGAGGGAAAGAGAGAGCCCGGATTTCTTCCTCTTTTTAAAAAGACACTAATCTCATTAGGAGGGCCCCACCCTCATGACTTCATCTAAACCTAATTACCTCCCAAAGGCCCCACCTCCTAACACCATCACACTGGAGGTGGGGGATGGCTAGAGCTTCAACACATGAATTTTGGGGAGTGTAAACATTCAGTCTACAATACCATATAACATGGTGTTTCTGAAAACTGAGAGGTTAGGTGATATTTAATCACATTTTTCATATTTATATAGTGGGATATAAACATTTAACCGTTTGTTGATATGAAAGTAGCTCTTAACCTTGAATTGATCATTAGACCCATTCAGAGTGGGGAATACAGTTCTCTCCAGGAAAGAACACAGGCAACTCTCTTACTTCACAGGGATTAAAGGGTATGTTCTAAAGGAAAGAATTTATTGTCCTTGAGAAGAAGAAAACATTTTTTTTCTTTTATTAATGGTGTCAACTCTGGATTTAGTAGATTTTCAAATATTTCCAGATAACCCAAGAATCACTAATGATAAGGAAATAGGGCTTTGGGGGGAAGAGAATAAAGGGATGAAAGTATGAAGAAAAGGGAGGCTGAGGAAGAAGGGTAAAGGGAGAGGGAGTCCCAGCCCGGCAAGTGGTGTGACAATGGCCACTGCGAGGGGACAATGCTGAACCACAGTATGCTAAAGGCATGACCAATGCTTACAAAGGGGCACTTTTTTAGGGTCCCAGGAACACTTTGGAGCAGGTCTAGAGATCAGGCTACCAGGTCTTTGGGTGGGTACTTGACCACAGGAGTGGAAGCCATGCCTGGCAGATTCTGAAAGTCCCTGTCCCACCACCATCCAGTGACCTTAGGACATGCCCAGGTACTTTAAAAGTAAAAAGAAGCTTTGGGTATTGGGGGGATAGTAAGGACAACCTTTGACTGCTGTACTTCACAGTTAAAATGAAGCCCTCAACTTGGGATAGAGCAGGATGGATGTTCTTTCACATTTTTTTTTTTTTAACAGTGGATACATATAATACTTTAAAAATAAGAAAAACCGTACAAAAAGAAAAGAAAAGCCTTATAAAATGAAGTAAAAGAGGATTCTATATATCTACCAAAGGCCATTTGTTGAATATTTTAAAAGAAGGATGAGGAAAACTCCTTATCAATGGCATCACATCATTGGTAAAAGGCTAGCTGGCTAGTCAAGTAAGTGCTTAGCCCAGAGTCAGTTCTCTGAGCCCTGGGACTTTAAAATTAGAAGAGGCTGAAGATTAAGAGAAACTAGAAAATGAGCTCTAAAAGTAAGAACAAAAGCTGATGGAGATAATCACTGATAGCTCCCAAAGGACAAAGCTTAAATCCATCACTTGTAAAACTTTACTTCACACTGGGGCTTTGGGGCTTTGTGTTGTTAATGATATCTCTTAAACTCAAAAAAAAGTATAGATGCCTGTGCTGGGCAATGAGCTTCTGGCCTAGAGCAAATCACTGTGATTTAATTGCCTGTTACCTGGTATAGAGAAAGGGGTTAGATGTTTATGATGACATAGCTTTATACCTGCACTCAATCAGTTGGTTTGTGAAGAACATACACCTTCTCTACCCTCAGTCAAGGGTGAATGAACATGGGACATAGAAATGATAGAGTGCCTACATCAAAGAGATATTAAAGACCAAATGCTGAATGTTGCTTACATGTAGATAGCAATGAATTTAAAGATGCCTGAAATTCTTTTAGACTGCATTCTGCAAGGCACTAGGTATAAAGTCAGATAGACCTAAAGATGAAACTGCCTCTGCCACATACTCGTTATGCTAAGTTGTACATGTTATTAACTTCTTGGAGTCTTGGTTCTCTTGACTATAAATTGGGGGATAATGATATCTATCCCATGGGGATATTGTGAATGTTAATTAGACAAAGTATCTAAAGTATTTAACCCAGTGCACTTCGTAAATCCAGTCACTATTGTTCTTTGATGGTACATCACCAAATGTGAGCTTTGTCAAATTGCAAGTCTATGAGGGAAAAATGCTATGGGGCAAGGTGGTTTCTCCCGTCATCATTAAATCATGCTTACTGTTTACTCTTAAGGTGAGTAAGGCTGCTGCTTTGTCTCAGGCAGGGCAATGTGCCTGGACTAGTGAAGGCCAAGCCAGGAGCAGAGGCGGGTGTGCAGATTCATGACAAGATAAGGCTGCAAAGAAAGAGAGAAGCAGGTAGGGAGTAGGGCTGGCAATATTAACTTGCAGTGTAAGGCTTCTGGGTATGAAAAGCATAAGCACCATGTCAAGAAATAATCACAACAAGACTCACACAGAAGCTTGATATTCTAGAAATACTTGGAAGTAGGACAGACCTAAGCTCGCAAAGCAGTCTGAAAAATGATGCCCTGAGATGAGCACCATGGATAGCTCCAAGGGAAGCCATTTCTTCCTCCCTGAAAAGGCGGCAACTCAGGATTGTTCAAACCAATTTTATGGAGAAGCCAACAACTCTCTTCCTTAAAGGACCAAGGTCTATTAAGGCATATTTGATCCCTAACACCAGATATCTATTCAATATTTCTAAATATGTCAGTAACAGCATAATATGTGAACAGAACTGTTGAGAATTGGTTCTCTCTTGGAGAGAAGTAGATCTACTGTGACCTTAATTGGTTTGATTTAGGGTTGCTCTTCATTCTTGGAGATCCTGAACAATTCAAGGTTTTATCAGGAAGGTTCCCACCTCCCTTAACACTAACACAATGTTGACATTTAGGGTTGGTGGTAGGTCAACTGTAGAATGTTTCAACCCTGTGAGATCATGAGTGTGGGAGAGGGCTCCCATTCTGGGGCCATATTTATTCCAGTCCATTAGGGAGTCTAGCCACACTATTGCTCAGGGTTCATAAAGGGGTGGATATAAATTCTGCTCTACTTTCTGTGTACCCATGGGAAAGTCATTTGGTCCTTCTTACTGTCATCTGAAAGATAAAGGGATTGAACTATAACATCTTAAGGGAGATAAGAAGTTCCATTATGATGAAGTAATTTGGTTTAAAATTATTCACTCAGAGACTCCAGAGATGCAAAATATATCCCTGAGGAAAAAGACAAGAGCTGCAAAGGTATATATATAGAATCAGAATTCAACCAAGCACGTCCAGGACACAAAAATTAAAGTATCATTGGCAAGGGGATGAAAGAACCATAATGTGTTTGGCTGCAAAGTACTATGGTGTCTTAGAACTGGGACAAGGTCTTCTCAGATCTTCTACACCAGGAATTGGTAGAAATACCAAGGCTTCATGTTAGAGGTTTGAACTGACTGTTGTCCTCCAAGTTTCAAGGCTTCTAGATGACAGAATGTTGGGTTTTATAAAGTCCAAAGGGCAGTACATCAGAACATAGGAGTAGGCTGTGGGCTAAAATGACCCTGCTGGGACACACAGGCTTTGAATTATAGGAACCCCTCTGACAAAGCAGTGTCTGCCTGATGGGTTTTTATGATTTCTTGGAGAAAGGATTCTCATTGTGATTTCTGAATAATGAAACTGGGGCTCCTCAGTTGTCAGGTTCTCCAACAATTGGATGAAATAAGGCCTTGTATTTTCTGGAGCAGAGGTTCTCAAAGTGTGGTCCTTGGATCCCTATGTGTCTCTGACACCATTTTAGGAGGTCAATAAGATCCATCCTTTTCCAACTACATATTTCTATGCGGCCTGATTTTCTTCTTAAACTTCAACCAAAATAACAGATCACAATAAATTGACTGCAAGAGCAGATATGAGAATCCAGTTGTTTTCTATTGGGCCAGACAGTTTTGAGATTTGCTAAAATATTAAACTGTACCATCCCCTCCCTAATTTGTTTTGGAAAATGTAGTTATTTTCTTTTAAAAAGATGCTATTTATTTTTAATATGTAATGACTTTATTGCTCCTTAAAATTAATTAAACAAAAATGTTAAACATCTTTCAATTTTAATATCTAATATGGTAAATATTGATAAATATAACCTACATAATAAAAAGCCCTTTGGGAGGCTTCAATAGTTTTTAAGAGGGTAAAGAGATAAAAATGTCTGAAGCCCTGTTTCAGAGGCATCGGAATTCAAGTGTTTCTGAATATGTAATCAGTCTTTTAATAACAGTAAAAGTGAGCAAAGATTCTTGGTTTCTAAGTTTCTATGAGATGTTAAGTTGTCTGGGAGATATGGGTATTCAGATATTTACTTGGTTTGATGTGGGCTGACCCATCAGGCACATTAGGGCCTCCCTTCAGGGTTTGGACTCTCTCCACCATGGACTGGCTTTGAGCTTGGGAGTGAATCTTGAGAGACAGTATTAGTGGGCATCACACTATATACCTACATTTCTGCCTCTAGAATAACCCAGTGATGAAAGTGTCTTGCAACCAGGCATGATTGGATTAAATGAAGAAAAACTTAGGATAAATGCAAGGAAAATCTCTCTACTGATGCTAGTGAGAAATATTACGTTTTAAAATATTATCTTTAGGTAACTGGTTGAAGTTTTATCACTTAAATGTATCAAATGTAAAATTCTCTTTCAATATTTCACTCGTGTGCAGTTTACGGGAAACAGTAAACAATATTGTTAAGCTTTATCTTTGGAGCAAAAAGATTTATGACTATAGGCAAATCTCAGTATAAACTGACTAACTGAGATGAAGTCCAAACTAAATATATGAAAATAAATTCAGAATGGAAATACTTTCAAATAAAATGTTAACAGATGAAATTTTAATGCTTTGGAATATACTTCATATTTCCAGCTAATACACAATGGAATTTAAAATATATATATATTACTGGGCTTAATTTAATGAAAGCAAAACTCTTGCTTTGCAATTTTGAACAAGTTATTTGGTTTCCCTGTTATCACATCTACTAAATAAGGAGAATGAATCAATAATCATCAGCTCTACATTCATTCATATGTAGGACAAGTAGGTTTCTTAAGTATATTTTGTTCTCTCAGGTAGTAAAACATGTCACCTGCTGTCTTATAATTCTTTTTGTTTACCCTTTAAACTATTTCTACTACAAGGTTCAAAGGCAAGATTCATCACAATTAGATCAATCATCACAAAATAGTGAATGGTGACATCAGTTCAGTGACATTTTATAGAAGATCTCAAGAATATCTTTACAGAAAATAATAGTATTTCAGGCAAGAGTAGAATTTTTACCCTTAAAGAATTTAGATTTTTTCAATAAAAAATTTTTGGACTCACTTGATCATTGAGTATTTTTTCCCCACATTTTGTTGGGTTATCTTGGGGGTGGTGGGAGTGGAGTAGAGATAGAGGTGAGGGAAAGGAATAATTCTTGGGCCAATTCAATTTTTATTTATCTGGTTTACTGAAATTTGTGTCATGTGATTTAGGAATTTCAGTTTTCACTACTTCTGGGTTTCATCCAATTTTAAACAACTCTTTCTTAAATTTTCTTGTTCCCAAAGCAGTGGAATAAAAATCTTATCAAAGACCATGCTAATTCAAATCCATCAGCTTATAGCTTGTCTACCATGCTACTGCATTTTAAGTAACCAATTATTATTTAAAATTCTGGCTTCAGTGGTATTAAGGAAATGTAGGAGTCATGAACTCTGTATGATTACAAAGAATTTGAATTCTCATTAAAGGACATAGAAAGTTAATTAAAAGCTAATTAAAAGGAACGAAAATTTTCGAATATCTGATATTCTCTACTTATTCAGTACATTTGCAAAGTTGAAAACTGATCAATGTCAAGTAAAAGACACTAAAGTTGTCCTCTTGGGGTAATTTAAGTCTCTTGACTTTGAGAAAAAGGGTCAATTGTTTATATAACATAATCCACTCACATCATATCAAAAGGAGGAAGGAATACTCAGTCTGTAATGTATTGTATAGATTCATTAACTTCAAAGTAGCTGTGCAGGGAATTCTCTAATACAAATGGAATTTATATTTACATTACAGTACATCAGTACTGTAGCCTACATCAAAGCCTATAATTATTATGCAAAGATTCCAAGTAAACAAGTATTGGTACTACAATTAACATTTAAGAAGAGTAATTAGTTAACTCCTTTATCCGTTTTACACATAACAGATTTCTTTTTTTCAACAAAAGCAACATAGAAAGAATACTACATCCAACGGTAATATTTGTGAAGAAGACAATCAAAATAACAAAAAAGAATTTATCCTTAGTGAAAGAATGGGGACACATAAGCCTACCCCAAAAGAGATGAGAAGTTGAAAATAATGCAAATAATATGACAAATGCTATCCCTGCCTGCTCTCAACCTCTATTTTACTACAGGACTGGATTTCATCTGCCTACAGGACCAGCCCTGCCCAGGTTCAAAGCCACTGCTGCCTGATGGCCACGGTGTATGTGTAGCCCTGCCAGCTGTAAGTCTTGAGATGTGTCAGCCACAAGTGGATCCCTGAGAATGTATTGTGATTTCCTCTTCTGTCCTGAGTAGGATCTTTCCTGTCTTGAAACCTTGGCTTGGGCCCCGACACTCTGCAAAGCTTTCCCCAATTTTCTCCTCCCTTCCTCATTTTGAGGTCTGATTCTTGTCCTACCAAGTCCCAGCTGCTTCCTGGATTCTAGTTCCTATAGGCTGCCGCTCATCCAGAAAACACACACCGTTACACTTCTCTTAAGATGTACCTGTTGTTTTCTGACAAGGGAAAAATTCTAATTTATGCTGTTATTTTCTGCTTCTGCCCTTGTCTGTCCACAAAAGGAATTTCTACAACGGAGAATGATCAAAGGCAGTACAGACAGTGAGAGACACAAACTCTCCCTTTTCTGCAACGCTTCAGCTGCTCACAAACTGTTACCCTTTCCTCTGCTTGAACTGTATGTAAACCTGCTAAATCCTTTCCTGTTGTCCTTAGCTCCTCCAAGTAGGAGCTATGATCAGATACCAAAACTTCCTGGTTGCATGAAATAAATTTTCTGTAACTGTGTATTTGCTCTAGCACATAAACTAAATTGTCTGTAACAGAGTGTATTTTCAATGATGAATCACACCTGCAGAGCATTTTGTGGCTGAAATGTGTGAGAGAGAGAGGGAGAGAAGGGGAAGGAGTGGGAGGGAGGGGAGGGAAGGAGAAAGAGACAGAGAATGCCCAAGAATAACAATAACAAAGCACAAACAGAAAGTTAATCCCACAGCATGGCTCCTGTGATGTCCTCAATACATCCTCCAAGTGGATGGTGCATCCTTCGCTTCTCCTCTCTAGGGTAACTTTTAGAATAATGTACTCTTAGTGCATAAAGGGCAGGAACCTGACAGTCAGAAAGCCCCATATAATATATTCAGTCAAAAATTAACCAAACCAAAAGTTCAAGAATGGTAATAAGGAGGGTAAATGGGCAGCAGAGGAATTTTCTCTAGGAGGAAATTTAAATAACGTCACTCCAATGCATCATTTCCAAGACCAAAGTCTGGTTTCAACAGCATTGCATATGCTTTTTGGGTAAGTGAGCAAGTGAGGGAGGGAGGGAGGGAGTGAATGGGGTGAGAGCCAAGAATTCCCAGGAATTCCAAGTCCTGTCCCTGGAATTCTTCCTTGGTGACTATGCCACTATGTATAACAGGCTTCTTTTTGTTGAACTCCCCAACTGGGATTCACTTCATGGATGCCTTGCAAGTTGAATGACCCCAGTATCTTAATGCAAGAGGTGTCTGAGAGTGATTGAGTTTAGTATCATTTATAGTCATCAGAATAGAAATTGAGAATAATTTCCAGTGTCCAGATGTTGGGCATGACGTAGGTGAAACATTCAGACAATTGAATGTTTAACTTCCATTCAGATGTTTTAGCTGGTATTTCCATAATATACCCTCTACCAGCAAAAAACAAATAGTGGGTAAATTAATAAGTAGCCAATATAAAACCACAAAAATAAACAAACAAAAAGTGATTTTACCATAAAAAGCCAATTACTAAATAGCAAATGTTGAGATAAAACAAGTATTATTTTTATCAAAATGGTCTAACCTGCTGTACCTCCAGAGTTGCATTACCAAGAAAACCCATTAAAAAAATCACATTTTAATCATGAACTCAGATGGAAAAGGGAAATAGATGCTAGAAGTTTAGACATGGAGTAACATTGTTGGTTTTCATGCATGAGTTTCAGTAATGCAGTTGTATTGACGGCACAATTCACTGGGCAAAGCAAGAGCAGAAGTACAGCTCACTTTGGTCAAGAACTGTGGCTACTTCTTTCCATTCACTAAGAAAACTTAGTGAAGTCTGAAAACCAAGCCAGACTTCTTACACTTTCTTACCACCTTTATCACTCATTGTTCTGATAAGAATCAGGCCTCTCAAACAGAGCGGATTTGTACAGTGTTCCTCTGTAGGTAAGCGGTAAGGACTAGGATTCTGCTATAATACATGGCAATCACAGAAATGAATCCTATTTTCTTTAGATTTGATAAGTTTATCTTAAATTATGTGATACGAACTTTGGTGCAAAAACATACTTGTAATCATGTAGTGTTTATTATTACTGCTCTAGCACAATAAGAACAAATTCACTGAATCTGCCTGTACATCAAACATTATATTATTTGATAAAATAATAACTAAAGTAGCAAAACATGTCATTTAAAAAATATCTCAAGGGCTTCCCTGGTGGCGCAGTGGTTGAGAACCTGCCTGCTAATGCAGGGGATACGGGTTTGAGCCCTGGTCTGGGAAGATCCCACATGCCACGGAGTAACTGGGCCCGTGAGCCACAACTACTGAGCCTGCGCGTCTGGAGCCTGTGCTCCGCAACAAGAGAGGCCGCGATAGTGAGAGGCCCGCGCACCGCGATGAAGAGTGGCCCCCGCTTGCCGCAACTAGAGAAAGCCCACGCACAGAAACGAAGACCCAACACAGCCAAAAATAAATAAATAAATAAAAATTTAAAAAACCCCAAAAAACGAGCTGTCTTAAAAAATATCTCAAAACCATGCAAACAGAGATTATCATACTAAGTGAAGTAAGTCAGAAAGAGAAAGACAAATACCATATGATATCACTTATATGTGGAATCTAAAATATGACACAAATAAACTCATCAATGAAACAGAAACAGACTCATGGACATAGAGAACAGACTTGTGGCTGCCAAGCAGGAGGGGGTTAGGGGAGGGATGCAGTGGGAGGTTGGGGTTAGCAGATGCAAACTACTATATATAGAATGGATAAACAACAAGGTCCTACTGTATAGCACAGGGAACTATATTCAATATCCTATGATAAACCATAATGGAAAGATATAAAAAAAGGATATATATATATATATATGTATAACTGAATCACTTTGCTGTACAGCAGAAATTAACACAACATTGTAAATCAACTACACTTCAATAAAAAAATGAAAAAAAATCTCAAAACCAACACACACACACACACACACACACACTGGACAAAAAACACAGAAAATGAGTAAAATCAAGTTAAATGAAAGTCTTGGAGCCTGGGATAATTTCAGACTTCCTCTGAGTAGGGATGCTTTGGTAGCATCAATATAAAATCTATAAAAAATATATACATGTGAAAACATGCTTGAAAGACATATAGCACAGATAATAGGTTTGTTAGGATGATGAAATTACCTGTTTTCCAATGTATTTTCCAAACACTCTATACTATTTTTATGTCATTTTACAGTAACAATAATTAATTATAAAATGAATTGGAATTCATTTTTAAATTCCCAGTTCAAATAGCCCCCCCTTACAAGAAAACTTTCATAATACCTTATTTATATCTTATTTTTTGAATTTATATATGTTCTAGCATTACAGTTATCAGTTTGCTTGTAATAAGTTAATAAGCTGTGCATTAATTTGGTCCTAGATTTTGGGAATGAGCATAAGAATTTGTAAATAGATTCTGGGTGTCATTAATAGTAAGTATTACAACTAAAATTTGGGGATGCATATACTTGTTTTTCTATTCTGCTCAGAAGGGACAACAATTGCCATGTGTACACCTGCAAAAATCATGGGGCTTCCTTCTCCAATGACTAACTTTTATCTAATATTTCCATATAGACATTCTTTATTCTAAATGGTCACTAATTTCACCCTTTGATGTGGTATTTTTTCTATTGATAGCAGATAAATTATTCATTTGTTATTTAAACAAATTTAACTTTGAACCTAGTATTTCCTAAATCTTTGCTACTAGAGATGGGGTCACTCCCAACAGGACGTAATACTTTTTTCTAGAGTTTGAAATGGGGACAACCCCACCCCTCAAAGAAACACATGTGCAATAGAAACTACAACAAGGATCTGGAAGAAGAACAAAAGGGAAAGGGCCTTGATTCAAGTCCAAGTTTTCCCAAGTAAGCACAGAGTAATCTAATTTGTTAGAGATGAGTTTTACATAGCTAGTGAGTTTGTATTCAGCCACATTCAGAGTAAAAGTTGTACGCAATGACCAAGTAGTTCAACATTTGAAAATCAGTTAATATAATTCATATCAACAGCCTAAAAAAGAAAATCACATCATCAGGTCAATAGATACAGAAAAAAAATTTGATAAAATCCCATCCATGATAAAAACTCTTGGGAAACTAGGAATAGAGGGGAACTTCCTCAACTTGATAAACAATATCCACAAAAAAATCTACAGCTCACATCATATTTCATGGTGAGAAACTTGAAGGTTTCTCACTAAGATCACGTGCAAGACAAGGATGTGCCCTTTCACCTCTCCTTTTCAACTCTGTACTGGAAGTTCTAGCTAATGCAATAAAACAAGTAAAGGAAATAAAAGGTATACATACTTGAACAGAAGAAATAAAACTGTTTTTGTTGTCAGATGACATGATCATCTGTACAGAAAATCTGAAGGAACTGACAAAAAAATCTCCTAGAACTAATAAGTGATTATAGCAAGCTTGTTGGATATGAGGTAATTACATAAAAGTCAATTTCCTTACTATATACCAACAATGAACAAGTGGAATTTGAAATTAAAAACACAATACTATTTACATTAGCACTACAAAAATGAAATACTTAGGTATAAATTTAACAAAATATATACAAGGTCTATACGAGGAAAACTATAATTGATGAACAAAATCAAAGAACTAATGGAGAGATAATACATGTTCATGGATAGGAAGATTAATATCATCAAAATATCAGTTCTTCCCAACTTGATCTATAGATTCAATGCAATCCCAATCAAAATCCCAGCAAATTATTCTGTGGGTATTGGCAAACTGATTCTAAAGTTTATATGAGAGCCAAAAGACCTAGAATAGCTAACACAATATCTAAGGGAAGAACTAAATCAGAGGGCTGACATTACCTGATTTCAAGACTTACTATAAAGCTGCAATAATCAAGACAGTGTGGTGTTAGCAAAAGAATAGACAAATAGATACATGAAACAGAACAGAGAGCCCAGAAATAGACCCATATACATAGTCATCCGATCTGTGATAAAGGAGCAAAGGTAAAACAATGGTGCTAAGATAGTTCTGTCAACAAAAGCTGATTGAAGAACTGGACATCCACATGCAAAAACACAAATCTAGACACAGACCTTATACCCTTCTCAAAAATTAGCTCAAAATGGATCACAGACCTAAATGTAATATGCAAAATTATAAAACTCTTAGAAGGTAACATAGGAGACAATCTAAATGACCTTGGGTCTACTGATGACTTTTAAGATACAATACCAGAGGTACAGTCCATGAAAGAAACAATTGATAAGCTGGGCTTCATAAAAACTAAAAACTTCTGCTCTGCAAAAGACACTGTCAGGAGACTGAGAAGAGAAGCCACAAACTGTGAGAAAATATTTGCAAAAGACATCAGATGAAATATACAAAGAAGTATTAAAACTCTATAATAAGAATAAACATCCTGACTTAAAAAAAAATGGGCCAAAGACCTTAACAGACACCTCACCAAAGCAGAAATACAGATGGAAAATAAGCATATGAAAAGATGCTCCACATCATATGTCATCAGGGGAATGCAAATTAAAACAACAGTCAGATATCACTAACACCTATTAGAATGGCCAAAATCCAGAACACTGACAACACCTAATACTGGTGAATCTGTGGAGCAACAGTAACTCTCATTAACTGCTGATGGAAATGCAAAATGGTACAGCCACTTTGGAAGGCAACCTGGCAATTTCCAAACAAACTCTTACCTTATGGTCCAGCAATCACACTTCTTGGTATTTACGGAAAGGAGTTGTGTGCATGCAAAAACCTGCACACAGATGTTTACAGCAGCTTTATTCATAGTTGTCCAAACTGGGGAGCAACCAGGATGTCCTTCAGTTAAGTGAATGGATCAATAAACTGTGGTACATCCAGACAATGGAAAACTGTTCAGCACTAAAAAAAAAATTGGCTACCAAGCAATGAAAAGACATAGAGGAACATTTAATGCATATTACTAAGAGAAAGAAGCCAATCTGAAAAGGCTACATGCCGTAAGATTCCAACTATATGACATTCTGGAAAAGGCAAAACTATGGAGACAATAAAAAGATCAGTGGTTGGGCTTCCCTGGTGGCGCAGTGGATAAGAATCTGCCTGCCAATGCAGGGGACACGGGTTCGAGCCCTGGTCCGGGAAGATCCCACATGCCGCGAAGCAACTAAGCCCGTGCGCCACAACTACTGAGCCTGCACTCTACAGCCCGTGAGCCACAACTACTGAAGCCTGCGTGCTGCAACTACTGAAGCCCATGCGCCTAGAGCCCATGCTCTACAACAAGAGAAGCCACCACAATGAGAAGCTGCGCACTGCAACGAAGAGCAGCCCCCGCTCAACGCAACTAGGGAAAGCCCGCGTGCAGCAACGAAGACCCAACGCAGCCAAAAATAAATAAGTAAAATAAATTTATTAAAAAAAAAAAAAATCAGTGGTTGCCAGAAGTGGGGTTAGTGATAGGGACGAACAGGCAGAGCACAGAGGATTTTTAGCACAGTGAAACTACTCTGTATGATACTGTCATGGTGGCTACATGGCATTATACACTTGTTTAAACCCAAAGAAGGTACAACGCAAGAGGGAACCATAATGTAAACTATGGATTTTGATTATGGTGTATCAATCTAGGTTCATCAATTATAACAAATGTATCACTCTGATGGGGGATGTTGATGATGGGGCTATGCATGTATGGGGGTGGGGAATATGGGGGAAATCTCTGTACCCTTCTCTCAATTTTGCTGTGCACCTAAAACTGCTCTTAAAAATAAAGTCAATGTTTTTACAAAAAAGCAGAAAGAAAACTCACAAAACTTAAGACTAAGGAAGTATTATTCAAGCACCAGTCAAGCGGAAGTTTAGGCTTCTAAGAGAAAGTGCTTCCAAGGCTGTTGGCTGGCTGCAGTCTATGATAGGACTGGTTATTGTGAAATTCTGAGTGTGAGGTGCTATTTGTAGGCAGGTGGGCTCACTGTATTCCACATTATTTTTATTCTCATTTCTTCATCTCACTTCTTAATCACGTGTTAGTTTGTACTTTGGAAACCATCTGGTAGATATCATTTTATTCTGCAGCATATTTGGAGGCTTAAAATACAAATAATAGATCAAATCAAGGAGGTGAATCCAGGTTTGGGATTCTACTTCCTTGATCTCTTTCTGTTTTCCCACTGACCAATGATTAAAAGTTTGGATTAAAAGTTGGAAATTGACACAATTAAAAGCCATAAATATTTAGAAAGGAATGCTTCTGAAAGGCTTAAAAGAAGTAAGAGATGAAAGCCAAAAACATAAAATAAGCACTGGGAAAAAGTTCTGTATGGACGTGCTAATAAGCTTTCCATTACATTTCCAAGGAAATGTTGAATGTTTTTTAAAATTATTTTTATTAACAAGGTTTAGGCTACTTATCTAGAACTGGTGGTGATGAAATTTCTTACCACTTGGAAACTGTCAGTAGGTTTAGGCTTAGGAAGAGAAACTAAGTAATTTTTTTTGGCCCTTAAATCAAAATACCATTTAGTACTCCAAGTCTCTTTCTCACACATTCTTGTCAGTCTGCAAACCCCTTCAGTTACTAAGAGGACTTTCCTGTATCACCTCTTCTACTTGTACTGCCATTCATTCATTCACTCATTCATTCTCTCATTACATACATTCACTGAACATCTGCTACTGTCAGACATTGAAGTAGGTGCTGGGATTACAATGATAATCCAAACAGAAAGAAAACATCAAGATATCAAATGCTACAATGAAAATAAAACAGAGGGATGTGACAGAGTGTGACTAGGGTCTTGTTTGGACTGGATAGTTGGGGAAGGCTTCTTTGAGGAGATGACATGTAAGTGGAGATGTGATTGACAAGTATTTAGTTATGGGAGACTTGGCTGCAACAGCATCCCAAAGAGAAGCAACACAGTGCTAGGGCTGTAAGGTGGGAATAAACTGGGGATGTTCAAGGAAGAGAACATCTAGCAAGCCTCGCTAGAGCATAGAACCAAGTGGAAGATGGGTAAGAGATGAGTTTGATGATGGAGACAGGGGCCACATCACATGGGGTGTCGCAGGCAGTGTGAGGCATTTGGATATTATTCTAAAGGCTGTGGGAAACCACAGAGGGCTTCACTCAGCAGGACTACTACAATCTGATCTGCACTTAGAAGATTGTTGGCATTGTGGAGATGAAATGCAAGTAAGGAGAGCAGCTGGGGGGCTATTGCCTTAGTCCAGGTGAGGAAGATGATGGTATCTTTGACTTGGGCTGTTGATGCCTGAGGAAATGGGTATGGAGAGGATGGATTTGCTGCGTGTTTTAAAGACAGATTCAGTGGGGCTTGATCATTGATTTGATGGGGTGAGGGGTAAAAGGAAGAAAGGAATCAAGGATAATCATGTTATCCAAAGAAGATATACATATGGCCAACAAACACATGAAAAGATGCTCGACATCACTAATTATTAGAGAAATGCAAATCGAAACTACAATGAGGTATCACCAGTCAGAATGGCCATCATCAAAAAATCTACAAACGATAAAAGCTGGAGAGGGTGTGGAGAAAAGGGGACCCTCCTGCCCTGTTGGTGGGAATGTAAATTGATACAGCCACTATAGAACAGTATGGAGGTTTCTTAAAAAACTAAAAATAGAACTACCATATGACCCAGCAATCCCACTACTGGGCATATACACTGAGAAAACCATAATTCAAAGAGACACATGCACCCCAATGTTCATTGCAGCACTATTTACAATAGCCAGGACATGGAAGCAACCTAAATGTCCATCAACAGAGGAATGGATAAAGAAGATGTGGTACATATTACCCAGCCATAAAAAGGAACAATATTGGGTCATTTGTAGAGACGTGGATGGACCTAGAGTCTGTCATACAGAGTGAAGTAAGTCAGAAAGAGAAAAACAAATATCGTAGATTAATGCATACACGTGGAATCTAGAAAAATGGTATAGATGATCTTATTGGCAAAGCAGAAATAGAGACACAGACGTAGAGAACAAACATATAGACACCAACAGGGGAAAGGGGGTGGTGGGATGAATTGGGAGATGGGGATTGACATATATACACTATTGATACTATGTATAAAATAGATAACTAATGAGAACCTACTGTATAGCACAGGGAACTCTACTCAATGCTCTGCGGTGACCTAAATGGGAAGGAAATCCAAAAAAACGGGAAATATGTATACGTATAGCTGATTCACTTTGCTGTACGGTAGAAATTAACACAACATTGTAAGGCAACTATACCCCAATAAAAATTTTTTAAAAAAGATAATCATGTTAAATAAACATTAAAAAGTCAGCAAAAATATTCCCAACTTTCCAAAACTAATGGGAAACAGAGAGCTGCACCTTCTGGAATTCCAATGAAGTGATATCTGGATTGCATTAGGTACATGCATTTCATTTTGCACATTAATGTCCAGGAGGTTGGTCTGTCGTCTCCTGAGAAGAACCTGCAGACAAAGCTTTGGGCAGCACAGCCAATCCTAAGAGGCAGGCAGGACCACCTCCTGACAAACTTCCTCAGCAGCTTTGCCACCCTGTGGGTAGCTCTGGAGCACAGCTAGGAGTTTCAGTGTTGAAGAGCCATGGTATCTCTGTCAGTAAAGTAAGAAGTTTTAAATTAGATGCTCTCTGTGGCCGCTTCCAATTTTAAAATTCTCTGTTTTAAAACCCCACTGGGTCTATTCTAGGGATCTTGAATATATAAGTCATACACATAAGTAAGTTACAGTAATAAAGATTCTTCAGGTGTTTTTTATTGTTACATTCCTACACTTAATTCTGGATTTTTAAAAATGTGGTTTCTTTGGTTTAGTATTTACAGTTCTTCCGAAGTGAGAGCAAGTAAAGTCCTTTTTCTTGAACATTAAAGTCTACCCTTTACACCTGGGACAAAACTATTTTCTTTAGAGGTACATAAACCCTAGTTGGAATGTTTCCCTTTATTCTAATATGCAAATTTTTTTTTTTTCTTGCAGGATCACCCCCCTTAGTGGAAAATACGTATTATCTATACTTACTCACATAGACATGTAACATATATTGGCCATTACTGAGCATGTGCTGTGGGTCACACATTGCATTATGATAAGTGATCTTCACATATAAATGTATTTAATTCTCAGAACTAGAAGCAGTTGGTATATTTGTCCCACTTCCCAAAGGAGGTAACTGAACCTTAGCAGGTGACAGAGCTAGGATTTCAGGCCAGTTCAGGCCCCTCCTTGGCCCAGGCTCGCTCCCAACCCCTGAGGCAGACACCCCCAGCTGTTCCCAGCAGCGTCCTATGTGTAGCTATCACTAAGCTTTTTACGCTATTTGAGGCTGCAGTCTTTCTAAATTTTTCAAATTATTCATAACTCTGCCCCACTAAAATTTGCTATCAAAGCTGAGTACATCTTCCTAAATAAATATTAACACAATTTTAGCATGCCCAACCCCCAGTGACTTCCTGAGCCCTTGGGCACCAGTTACAAGAGCAGTTTCCACTCTACCCGTGGGCTTTGTGAAAGGTTGGTTTCTTTCCCTAGTCACCCTTCCTTCCCTCTCTTTCTCACCGTATCCAAAATTCAGCAGAAGTCCACAGGGCATAGAGTTCAGAATGTATTATCTGGTTATTAGTTTTTAATTGTCCTTGGAAGGTCTGAAGTGCTCCAGCAGACTCTGGGTTACATCTGGGCTTGTTAGCCTTCCTGCCGGTAGCACCACGCTGCTCTGGGCTGAGGCCAGCTCCTGGCAAGAATGCTTCCTTTTGTTTCTCAAACACACATTACCAGATACTTTGCCGTGTTGATGAGCAGCCTCCTTGCTTGGTTTGCTTTGTCTGATTTTTGGTCTCCAGGTCACAGAAGGGTATGAGGGTCAGGAGGAAAAAACCCAGAAAAACATTTATCCGGAGGTCCCCAGATCCGTGAATTCATAGGATTTACTAAATATCAGTGTTACATAAATATGTCTTTAAGGCTCATATAACTGAATGGAGGAGAAAATATATTTTAAAGCGAAACAAAGAGTTACCTTTGCTGCCTTCTATGGGGGTAGAGGGAAGTGGTGATATTGTTTACATTACTCTGGATATAGATCCCTCTTTCTCTTTCTTTTTCTCCCAGACACCGAAGAGGGAAGGAGAAATGAGAGTGGGGCACATCAATGAACTTTGTGTATATAATGGGAGGCCTGGAACCTAGCTTGGGGTCAGAGGCTGGAAGGAGTTGCCTTGTTGTGCATGAAGTAATAAGATGATTCCATGTTCTTTTGTTTTCCTCCAGAAGAGAGAGCTATGCCTTGTGGGGAGGCTGACCTGAGTTGGCAGAACTGGCATTTGACCAAAACATCTGAAGTATAACTTTAAAGTTCTCTTGTGATATGCACCCTTTCCATCTCCTCACACCTTTAGTAAAATATTTCTATGTGCTTTATTTTTTATTATATTTGGTTTGATTTGATTTGCTCTTTTGTAGCAATCCAGGAAAGGAAGGATATTATATCTAAGTGAGATATAGTACAGAGTGGGGATACCATGTGTGGGATGGTGAGAAAATTCATAAACTTAACAAATTTAGGAGATGTGGGAGTATAAAGATAAAGGTGACTACGGACAATGTAAGCCATTCTCTTCTCCACCAGAGTTCTTGGTATGATTGGAAAGAATATGAAGCCTTCACTAAACATGATGTTTGAACCAATTGCACTTAAGTCTCAATGGGGGGTGCTCAGCTGATATCTAGAAGCCATTAACCAATGTAACTACTATTTTAAAACTATAATTCAGATTTCATTGATTCATATCCATACTTGTTGTGGTAGCAGAGTAATAGCCTCCCGAAGATGCCCACATCCTAAACCCTGGAACCTGTGGATATGTTGGGTTAGATGACAAAGGAGATTTCAAGTTGCAGGTGGAATTAAGGTTGCTAATCAGCTGACCTGACTTTAAAATAGGAAAATTATCCTGGATTATCTGGGTGGGCCCAGTGTAATCACAAGGATCCTTAAGAGTGGGAGAGAGAGGCAGAAGCAAGGGTCAGAGTGATGCTATGAGAGAAGGACTCCACACCTTTTCTGGTTTCCATGGTGGAGAAAGGGAAACATGAGCCAAGGGATGCAGGTGGTCTCTAGAAGCTGGAAAAAGCAAGGAAATGGATTCTCCCCTGGAGCTTCCAGAAAGGAAATCAGCTCTGCCAACATCTTGATTTTAGCCTAACGAGACTCAATGTTGAATTTCTAACCTACCAAAAGGTAAGATAACAGATTTGTGTTATTTTAAGCCACACAGTTTGCTATGGCAGCAAAGATATATCTGTATCAGTTATCTATTGCCACGTAATAAACCACCTGAAAATGTAGTGATCTAAATAACAATAATCATTTATTTTGCTTGTGAACCTGCAGTTTGGCCAGGACTCAGTAGGGCAGTTTGGCTCAGTTCTACACACCATAAACTTGGTGCTTCTTTTGGCGGGTGGGGAGTCCACTCTCAAGATGGCTCACTCCCATGGCTGAATAAGTATTAGCTGTTAGCTGGGAGCTTGGCTGGTAGCTCAGGTGGGGCTGTGGGCTTGGGAACTCATTCCCTTCCCACATCTGTCTCACCACAGGCTGTCTGGGCTTCCTCACAGCATGATGCAAGATGACTGCAAGATCAAGCAGCCCAAGAAAACAAGGGAGAAGAACAAGGCAGGAGAGCATGATATCTTCATGACTGAGCTTGGGAAGTAACGTAACTTTACTTCTGCCATGTTCTACTGGCCTGCTCAGGCTCAAGGGGAGGGGACATAGATTCACCTCTTGAGAGGAAGTGGCACATTTCTAGTAGAGCATGGAGATGGTGAGGCCGTCTTTGAAAGATACAATCTGCAAACCTCACACGTGAAATCTCAACACTTTGTGCACTACCTTCCAAAATTATTTCTGGAAGCCCACAGTGTATTTTCTCATGTGTATTTAAAAATAAGCTGTGTATTTACCACCTAATATATGCAGTTTTATTTCTTTTCTCTTGCTTCCAACTCCTGTTTCTAAGTACAGCTGTGTCTTCTGGATAATGGAAGGTTTGTTGTTTTTCCCACTGCACTATCACTCTTAGGAAACAAATGCATATGTTAGGCTGTACAAAAGAGGAATGGCAGCTTTTGCTCCCTCTGCTTTCGGTGTTACACTGTTAAGCAATACCCACATAGGACACTATTTCTTTAAGAAGCTCCTCAGTCCCTTATGCAAATGAAATCTAGCAAGTTAAGATCTAATTCAACTCCAAAGTAAGTATATTAGGTTCAGACTCACAATAACAGAATTGAGATTGCCTTTGAAAATTTTAATTGCTCAAGGTACATAATCCCATGTAGTCTTAGTTGATTGGCAATTACAGTAATTAAGATCTCCTCTGCCCTCTTTGCCACAATACGTTTATTTCTGTCTTTCTTATCTAGAAGAATAGGCTTGGTTGAATGATAAAACAGGTAAAATGACATATGTTAAATTTTCTGTCAATTAAAGTAGCTTCTATTTGGAGATCCCATAATTCATAACTGTCCCCTTCTTTTGGGCTTTTTCTTTTTCAAACAAGGGCCTATACAATTTTGGTCCCAATTCCAAACGGCTTGAGCCTCCTTACTGTAGGAGATGACTAATGAAAGGGTCCTCTTGCCTGTAGTCAAGTCCAATAGAAACTTTTTTCAATGATGAATGCGCTCCATATCTGAGTTGTCCAATATGGTAGCCACTATCAATGTTCGGCTACTAGGCATTTGGAATGTAGCTAGTGTGACTAACTGAATTTTTTTTTTAATTTATTTTTAAATTTATTTAATTTATTTATTTTTGGCTGCGTTGGATCTTCATTTCTGCGCACGGGCTTTCTCTAGTTGGGTGAGCGGGGGCTACTCTTCGTTGTGGTGCGCAGACTTCTCACTGCGGTGGCTTCTCTTGTTGTGGAGCATGGGCTCTAGGCACATGGGCTTCAGTAGTTGTGGCCCGTGGGCTCAGTAATTGTGGCCCACGGGCTCAGTACTTGTGGCTCATGGGCTCCAGAGCACAGGCTCAGTAGCTGTGGCGCACGGGGTTAGTTGCTCTGTGGCATGTGGGATCTTCCTGGACCAGGGATCGAACCTGTGTCCCCTGCATTGACAGGCGGAATCTTAATCACTGCGCCACCAGGGAAGCCCCGAGTAACTGAATTTTTAAGTTAATTTCATTGAATTTAAAAGTAAATAGCTGCATGTGGTAAGTAGCTACCATATTGGAGAGCATGACTCTAAATGATGAAATCTTAGTGTGACTTCTGGGTCCTCAGTTTCTGAAAGCTCCTTCACAGCCAAGGAAGGAGATCTAAAGCAATCAGAGCACCATGAGATTGGGAGAATATAAGGCTTTTATATATGGATATAATTCTAGTTGTACCACTGGATTTCAAGGCATGAGGAGTTCAACTGGACTCTGGCTTTATCTTGAACAGTTTTATTTTGTAAGAAAACAAAGACATAACTATGCCAATTATCTTGTATTCATGGATCTCATGGATGCTTTTACTAGAAAGAGCATCTTGATTCCTGTCCTAAGGCTCTCCAAATCTTGCTTTGATATTGGCAAAGTCTGCCTCAGGCCTGAATCACCTTTCTCCCAATTTTTCAAACATGATAAATAGCAGAGTCCAAAAGAAGAGTTCTTCAGGGTTTAAAGCTGAGACAAGTTTTTATTTTGGGTCAGTTACAACTACCAATAAGTCAGTAATTGCAATAACAATGCTGTGTAACAAATCACCCCCAAAAAACTCAGTGGCTTACATCATAATCAAGTACAGGTTGGGTAGGTTCAATTGCTCTAGGCTGAGTACAGCTGAGTGTGCCTCCAGGTTACAGGATAGGTTCAGGTCTGCTCTATGTATTTTAGACATGTTCTCATAGAGATGGTAGACGTTCAGGAGAGAAAACCTAGTCTTGCAAGCACATTTCAAGGCTTTGCTCAAATCACATAGGCTAATATCCCACTGGCCAAAGCAAGTCACATAGCCAAGCCAAGAGTCAAAGGGTGGGAGATCCACTCTTCCCATTATGAGGCCCTGGAGAAGGTTTGGATGTACAACACTACTACGAGAGAGTGAAGAATTAGGACCAGCAATTTAATTTACCATACCTACATCAGACTCAATCTTTCTCTCTCCTCACTCTCTGTTTCTGTCTGTCTGCCTCTCTGTCTGTCTGTCTCTCTCTCTCTCTCACACACACACACACTTTTCTGGTTGTGATAACAACATCAATGCTTTAAAAAAAAAAACAAAAAACCTTTCTATACCTGGAAAGACAGTGCTTTGACTCCTCTCTTTTTCACTTCCATCTTTGGGGAACTTTTTTAAAATCACATTCTTTTATAGCAAATACATCAGCAAATTTAGTTATCTGGAAACTAGTTTACTAATTGTGATCTTTAATAACTTTTTGATAGTCTAAATGTGATGTGATAGAAAAATTAGTCTTAATACATCAATTTGTGTGTGTGTGTGTGTGTTTTTTTGTTTTGTTTTTCTTGGGTGTGTTGGGTCTTTGTTGCTGTGCACCGGCTTTCTCTAGTTGTGGCGAGCGGGGGCTACTCTTCGTTGCGGTGCACGGGCTTCTCATTGCGGTGGCTTCTCTTGTTGCAGAGCACAGACTCCAGGCACACGGGCTTCAGTAGTTGTGGCACATGGGCTCAGTAGGTGTGGCTCGCGGGCTCTAGAGTGCAGGCTCAGTAGTTGCGGTGCACTGGCTTAGTTGCTCTGCGGCATGTGGGATCTTCCTGGACCAGGGCTCAAACCCCTGTCCCCTGCACTGGCAGGTGGATTCTTAACCACTGCGCCACCAGGGAAACCCAATGCATCAATTTTGTTACCTTTTCTCTTTTCCCTAAAGCCTTTGATATTCATTTAGTTAAAAACCAACCAACTAATTTAGTACCCAGTCTCTCTGGAGCCATCCCATTTGGAGCTCTATGGCATCTGTCTAAAATAATTCCAGCTTAGTCTAAACCATTCAAAATTTTTAGAAGCCTACTCCTTAATATTAATGAAATATTGTTATTTTTAAAAGTAGGTTAGAAAATAAGATAGATGATAGATAGAATGTACTATTTATATAAGTAAATGTTTGTGTTTATACCTGCTTAGAAGGGATTAGGAAGGCTAGGTTGCCTCTGGGGAGAGGTATTGATATCTCATTTTCACTGTATCCTTCATATACTATCATATCATTAGATCATTATTCAGTAAGCAAGTATTATTTTTTATGACAAAAAGTTGTTAAAAATAAAAACCATATCATTATACCTCGAATATTTTGACAGGCTGTCATAGTTGGCAGGATAGAAATAAACTTCATATTTCCATGATTTATAAGTTTCTTAGAGGAGAGAAAGAAGTGTGGGTGCTTTTGAGGGGACAGGAATATTTTAGAGTTCAGTCAGAGTTTTAATTTTGTTTTGCTCTAGTTCCAATTGAGTTTATCTTTAGTCCTTGATTTATAAATATCTTTTCCTCTAAAATGATCCATTCTGGCAACCATTTCTAAGCACTCCAGATTGAGATCAGCTTCCCATACAGGAAGTCACTTAGAGGAAAAGTGACCAAGAGTTTCTGTTTTCTTATGAAACACCGTGGTCTCTGGTAGCATCATTTTGTGTCATCGTAAAATGAATTGTAGCCAGGCAACAGATGTCATCTATTCTAACAGCAAAAGCTTCTATTTGCATCACTCAAACAGTCGTGTTTTTACCTTAACACAATCTCAACCTTCAGGACCAACTCTAGAAGAGAAAATATTACAAAACATAAATATTCCAGGACCAGGCTCCTCCTGGGTCACTTTAGGATGTGTCAAGGTTTCAGAAATCAAGTTCATGACCATTCACAGAAGTCGGTCCCCTCATTCTAGCCATTTGCATCCTTTCTGGGCATCTTACATTAAGGAGAGTGGTCCAGAGGTTAGAGCAGGCCCTTTGATTTCTGAATTTGAAACTTGGCTTCTCCATTACGATGTTGTACAACCTCTGGCAAGTAACTAAAGCCTTACTGAGCTTCATTTTCCCTTCTTGCAAAGTGCGGATAAAAATGACACTTAGCTCATTGGGTCCTGTGAGGGTGAAATAAGAGGGCATGTGAAAGCATTTCGAACAATGCCTGGCTGGTAAAGGCCTCCAATAAATCTTTACTTTCTAATGCTTCTCCAGTAATTAATTGTCCCTCTGATACTCTGAAAGGATTAGTACAAATCTTACCAAGTGAATCTTTACTCTCTAAAAATGGATAGAAGCAAGTATAGTATTTTACTTTGTGAGAAAACCTACGAGTGACTGGGATCTAAGCCAGATCCACTTATATAATTCGAGTATTCCACATCCATAAGAGTGAAGCAGGAGCAAACCTGGGGGCACACCCACTTTATAACGCTTCTTTTGTAGATTTTTCAGATGTCATTATAGAATATATACATGGTTGAGTAACAGGGGGTTAAGGATCACTTTGTGTTTTTTTTTAATAAATTTATTTATTTATTTATTTTTTATTTTTGGCTGCGTTGGGTCTTTGTTGTGAGCGGGCTTTCTTTAGTTGCGGCGAGCAGGGGCTACTCTGCATTGCAGTGCGTGGGCTTCTCATTGCGGTGGCTTCTTTTGTTGCAGAGCACCGGCTCTAGGCACGTAGGCTTCAGTAGTTATGGCTTGTGGGCTCAGTAGCTGTAGCTTGCGGGCTCTAGAGCGCAGGCTCAGTAGTTGTGGCCCATGGGCTTAGTTGCTCCGCGGCACGTGGGATCTTCCCAGACCAGGGCTCGAACCCGTGTCCTCTGCCTTGGCAGGCAGACTGAACCACTGCGCCACCAGGGAAGCCCAATCCCTTTGTTTTTGACATGAAAATCGCCTTTAAAAACCAGATTTAAAAGACTATAAATCATGTAACATTGTTTCAATTTTATTATAATGTACTTCATTTACATTAATTTGATTTTCTGAAATATTTCGACAGGAATAGTATCAAAAACCAGATTTAAAAGACTATAAATCATGTAACATTGTTTCAATTTTATTATAATGTACTTCATTTACATTAATTTGATTTTCTGAAATATTTCGACAGGAATAGTATCATTTTTCACTTTCCAGGGTTCTAGCTATACTGAATTACACATCATCACATAATGATACCAAATTTTATTTTCATATTATATATTATCCCTCTGAAATCAGTATCTGGAAGATTTAATTCCTATAAATGGGAATTTGCTCATTAAAAATGAATAGAATGTAAAACAAACCAAAGGCTATTTCATCTATATTATGCAATACCTTCCTTTGCCCTTCAACATATATGCACATTATTTTAATCACACTCTCCCGGAAATTGAAGATAGAAGAATATTGCTTTATTGAGTAGAACATTTCTCAGAAAAAGTAATATAATGCAGAGATATAATATACAATATTTGGTGGATACAGGAATGGATCTGACTTAAGCATAACAACTGAAATCTTTTCTCTTCTGCTCTGGTTGCTTTTTCACAGAGTTGCTCGTGAATGACCAAAGGAAGATTTTTGGCTTGTGGAATGCTTGGGTAGTAGGTGGCCTAAGAGTTCTCAGGGAGCCACGAAAAGGGAACTTCTGGTAAAGAGAGGACTACATCACATAGTGATTCTTACAAGTCACCGCTACGAGGTTTAGTACAAAGAATTGCAGGTCCGAATGTTACAAATGTGTAATTTTTATTCGGCAAAGGATTTCAAAAAGCCTGAACTCCTTTAAAACGCAATCATAACTCAGGCTGGTAGGTGACATGCCAGATTTCAGTGGGCATAATTTGAAATGGATGAGAAATTATCACAGGTGTTAAAAGGTCCAAATGCGATACAATACTAAAGCACCAAAGCTCCCACAAAGGACTCGAAAGAGGCTTGATATGATGTGTTGATGCCTGCCAAATAGCATCTGTCCTCAAATGCCTGGCTGGAAAACTTTTACGTGAAACTAAAAGCATATCTGAATTTGAGTCCAAGAAAAAGAGCCTTGTATACTGCAATTATCAAAACTCACAGATTTATATTGTAACTAATTAATTTTTGATCAAGGATACCTGCTGCAGTAAAAACAAAGGAACATAAAGAAGTAAGAAGATCTTAAAACTTTTTTTCAATTTAACAACTCTTAGGGGAAAAAATCACATTCACGAACTAACTTATGTTTATTGTTATGAAACCCAGCATTCATTACTCTGTCAATGAACTTAGAAACTTTATGACTATCATAGGTATCTTCATAGGAAACTCTTCATTTTCTTAAAATGTTGACTGTTTTGGCTGCTACAAGCATGAGTGCCTGTGGTCTCTTCCCCTACAGGCTGCTGCACTGGAAACCTTCAGTTAGTCCCTCTACCATACGCAGTGCCAAGGCTATTCCTGATGAATTCCCTTCCACCCACCATCTCTGGTGGGCCCACTCCTCATCCTCTGACAGCAAGGGTGAGGAATTAGTACTTTAGCGTCTGCTACCTCAATGCTCCACCTGCCCCCAGACACCTGTGAATCTCCATCTAGCCTCAGTCCTGGGAGGACTCATTGCACGAGGGGGACCTTGCCAAGCTGTATGACCTTTGCTTGCTCCTCTTACTAATGGTGCTTCCTTGTCTTTTTGGTTTGTTTTCTGTCATCTATAAGATAAAGACAATAACAGTGCTTGTCTCATAAAGTTGTGACTATTAAATTCATACAATCCATAGGTACAATCCATGGTACACGGTAAACATTCAACAAATTATAATGATGATGAAGGCAGATAATAGGATCTTGATTCTAAGAGAGGACAATCTGTTGAAACATATTGCTACACAGTGTTTTGCTTCTTTTAGAGTCATTTTCCTGAATTCTTTTTACTACTGTAGTCACTGTAACTTTTAATATTTATCATCATCTCAAAAAAGATTATGTTATAATGAGCAGTTAGACAACCATATATGAAGTCAATTGTTTTGCATGATGTATGTAATCAAAAAGTTTTAAGTGTCTGTTACCGATAAAGAATTTTTACGTTGAAAACACAAACGAACAAGCATGGCCTATGTGAGTACAAATGCCATGCTTTCTTAGAGATACTTTCTTCCGAACCCCTCTTCGCTTTTACCCCTACCACTTTGGGATGTCAATGCCAACCTGGACCCAGGCTTGGTTCCTGATTTAGCCCATGGGTCACTGTCCTTTTCTACTCTCTACTGAAAATCCAACATGTTTTTTGAATCCACATGAGTTATGACAGTAAATAAATGTTCCATTAAGTTATTTATTAATTTATTCCTTCTGTTTCTCTTTGAATAGACACATTTTTATGACCAAAATAAAGTTCAGAAACTCACCCATTGAGAATTAAGCATTAAATCTCAGAAAAAATACATTTTTCCTAGGTATATCAGTACTCAAAATTGTAATTTCAAAGAGATTTTTTTTACATGAATTACAATAAAGATAATACTTTTCCTTTTGAATGAAGATGAGTTATTTTTCTAGATTATTTCTATAGTGATGACAAACGATACAAAAAAATCTAGATGATCAAGAAAAGCTAACTTCCCATATTGATTTTTATACTGGCTAATGTTATATTTGATAAAATATTATATGACAAAACTCTATACTAAACTCTAATTAAAATTTTGTCTAAAATATATTGGTTTATAGCTTGCCTTTCTAAATTAAGTATACTGAATGTTCCCTAATATTTTATTGATAATCAGGATGTTACAGTGACTAAAAGTAATCTTTTTGTGAATTTAACCTTACTTTTAAAGATTTGGGCATAGAAGTTATAGCAGATTAAGTATGTCCTTGTAATGGTATATTTGAGAAATTTACTTCAATTTTTGCAAATATTGCCTATTCACCTTTTTTGGTCATTTATCCTTTCAACTAAAAGCAGAGTGGATCATATTCTGGTTAATTGTGGTTCTAGTTTCAGTTAAAAGATTTTTGAAAATTAGGAACAATGGCAAAAGAAAATCAACAACAAAATACTTATGTTTTATGTCTATCGGGGCAACAACTTCAGTAAGATGATATTCTATAAATGATGATTTACAGATCTATCCTTATATAGATCTGCCTCTACTAAACAGTCATTATATTTTAATTGTGTGAAAAACAAACAAAAAAATCTTATTACTATTATAAACACAGTGAATGCTTACATCTAAAAGGAAAAAAAAAACCAACCCAGATCTTGGCAAATTCACAATAACTCTACGGCATATTATTTCCCCCATAGCTAAAAATGTTAGAAATACCATTTGGCTTCTGATGAATACTTAAATACAGAATAAAATAATTTTAAATTTATTTTAAAGGTAAGAAGAATCGTGTTTTTAGATCTCTTTAGCCTCTCTTCATTTTCATTCTTAACATTAAAGATGGATTTTCTTTGGTGTTTAAAATTCCATGAAAAATATCCTTAGAGGACTTATTGTGTATTCAAAGATAAGTAGAGAAAAATATAGCCATACTGAATAGATCCCAATTCCTGCCTTAGATCATGTTATGAGCCTACAGGGTCAAAAACACAAATGCTAACACTCCAAAGGCCAAAGATTTACTGAACAGAAGTTCTATTAGTTTTTTTATGTGTGTGAATAATCATCCTCTAAAATTTGTCTCAATAAGATTTTCTAGGAGTAGTTTACCCTTGAATGAACTTCTCAAAGTCCTGTCCTTCTTATTACTTTCAGAAGCTCTAAAATAAAAGCCAATGAGTTCATTTTACTTTTCTGTCCTCCCTAATAGAGAGAGGCAGTGATCTTGGTGGCTCAGCTCCTGCCTGTGCCTGGATTGACTTTGAATTGCTGAGATATTTGTAAAATGAAGGACTTAGAGGGACATAATCTCTAATGCCCCATTTAAAAAATATCTTTATAAAATCTAAATCCATTTACACACTAATGGACTGCAGAATAGGAAGCAGATGACCTGAAGTAAGTGCTTTAAAAATAATTTTCTCTATTTTCCTCATTAAGTTCATTTCTCAGAACTTTCTTGAACCTGAAAGTATGGCTTAATGAGCCATAAATAAAATTCAAACCAAAAAACTTTCTGTTGCTTATAAACAAAATATCCACAATGACCAAGATGGTTCAAAGCATTTTCCTTATTTTCATCAAAGCTACTAATTTACAAAACCACATGATTAAGTAACATCACTAAATCCCTATAAAACTGTGATGCTTTCTAAGACCAGCCCAGGAAAAACAAAGCAGGAATAAACAGAGATTTGTTCAAGATGGCGGAGTAGAAGGACATGCATGCACTCCCTCTTGCGAGACCACTGGAATCACAACTAACTGCTGAACAATCATTGACAGGAAGACACTGGAACTCAACAAAAAAGATATCCCACATCCAAAGACAAAGGAAAAGCCACAATGAGATGCTAGGAGGGGCGCAATCACAATAAAATCAAATCCCATAACTGCTGGGTGGGTGACTCACTAACTGGAGAACACTTATACCACAGAAGTCAATCCACTGGAGTGAAGGTTCTGAGCCCCAAGTCAGGCTTCCCAACCTGGGGGTCTGGCAATGGGAGGAGGAATTCCTAGAGAAGCAGACTTTGAAGGCTAGTGGGATTTGACTGCAGGACTTTGGCAGGACTGGGGGAAACAGAGATTCCACTCTTGGAGGGCACACGCAAAGTAGTGTGTGCATCGGGACCCAAGGGAAGGAGCAGTGACGCCATAGGAGACTGAATCAGACCTACCTGCTAGTGTTGGAGGGTCTCCTGCAGAGGCGGGGGGCAGCTGTGGCTCACCAAGGGACAAGGACACTGGCAGCAGAAGTTCTGGGAAGTACACCTTGGTGTGAACCCTCCCAGAGTCCGCCATTAGCCCCACCAAAGAGACCGGGTAGGCTCCAGTGTTGGGTCACCTCAGGCCAAACAACCAACAGGGAGGGAACCCAGCCCCACCGATCAGCAGACAAGTGGATTAAAGTTTTACTGAGCTCTGCCCACCAGAGCAACAGCCAGCTCTACCCACCACAAGTCCCTCCCATCAGGACACTTCCACAAGCCTCTTAGATAGCCTCATCCACCAGAGGGAAGACAGCAGAACAAGAAGAAGAACAATCCTGCAGCCTGTGGAACAAAAACCACATTCACAGAAAGACAGAGAACAAGAAAAGGCAGAGGGCTATGTACCAGATGAAGGAACAAGATAAAACCCCAGAAAAACAACTAAATGAAATAGATAGGCAATCTTCCAGAAACAAAGTTCAGAATAATGATAGTGAAGATGATCCAGGACCTCAGAAAAAGAGTGGAGGCAAAGACTGAGAAGATGCAAGAAATGTTTAACAAGGATCTAGAAGAATTAAAGAACAAACAAACAGAGATGAATAACACAATAATTGAAATGAAAAATAAACTAGAAGGAGTCAATAGCAGAATAATTGAGGCAGAAGAATGGATAAGTGACCTGGAAGACAGAATGGTGGAATTCACTGCTGTGGAACAGACTAAAGAAAAAAGAATGAAAAGAAATGAAGACAGCCTAAGACCTCTGGGACAATATTAAAAGCAACAACATTCGCATTATAGGGGTCCCAGAAGGAGAAAAGAGAGAGAAAGGACCCGAGAAAATATTTGAAGAGATTATACTCTAAAACTTCCCTAACGTGGGAAAAGAAATAGCCACCCAAGTACAGAAAGTGCAGAGAGTCCCATACAGGATAAACTCAAGGAGAAACACGCTGAGACACAAAGTAATCAAATTGGCAAAAATTAAAGACAAAGAAAAATTATTGAAAGCAGCAAGGGAAAAATGACAAGTAACATACAAGGGAACTCCCATAAGGTTAACAGCTGATTTCTCAGCAGAAACTCTACAAGCCAGAAGGGAGTGGCATGATATACTTAAAGTGATGAAAGGGAAGAACCTACAACCAAGATTACTCTACCTGGCAAGGATCTCATTCAGATTCAACGGAGAAATCAAAAGCTTTACAGACAAGCAAAAGCTAAGAGAATTCAGCACCACCAAACCAGCTCTACAACAAATGCTAAAGGAACTTCTCTAAGTGGGAAACACAAGAGAAGAAAAGGACCTACAAAAACAAACCCAAAACAATTAAGAAAATGGTCATAGGAACATACATATCGATAATTACCCTAAACGTGAATGGATTAAATGCTCCAACCAAAAGACACAGGCTTGCTGAATGTATAGAAAAACAAGACCCATATATATGCTGTCTAAAAGTGACCCACTTCAGACCTAGGGACACATTCAGACTGAAAGTGAGGGGATGGAAAAAGATATTCCATGCAAGCGGAAATCAAAAGAAAGCTGGAGTAGCAACACTCATATCAGATAAAATAGACTTTAAAATAAAGAATGTTACAAGAGACAAGGAAGGACACTACATAATGTTCAAGGGATCAATCCAAGAAGAAGACATAACAATTATAAATATATATGCACCCAACATAGGAGAACCTCAATACATAAGGCAACTGCTAACAGGTCTAAAAGAGGAAATCGATAGTAAAACAATAATAGTGGGGGACTTTAACACCTCACTTACACCAATGAACAGATCATCCAAAATGAAAATAAATAAGGAAACAGAAGCTTTAAATGACACAATAGACCACATAGATTTAATTGATATTTATAGGACATTTCATCCAAAAACAACAGATTACACTTTCTTCTCAAGTGCACACGGAACATTCTCCAGGATAGATCATATCTTGGGTCACAAATCAAGCCTCAGTAAATTTAAGAAAATTGAAATCATATCAAGCATCTTTTCTGACCACAACACTATGAGATTAGAAATGAATTACAGGGAAAAAAACGTAAAAAACACAAACACATAAAGGCTAAACAATACGTTACTAAATATCCAAGAGATCACTGAAGAAATCAAAGAGGAAATCAAAAAAAAAACCTAGAGACAAATGACAATGAAAACACGACGATCCAAAACCTATGGGATGCAGCAAAAGCAGTTCCAAGAGCAAAGTTTATAACAATACAATCCTACCTCAAGAAACAACAAACATCTCAAATAAACAACCTAACCTTACACCTAAAGCAATTAGAGAAAGAAGAACAAAAAACACCCCAAAAGTTAGTGGAAGGAAAGAAATCATAAGGATTAAATCAGAAAGAAATGAAAAAGAAATGCAGGAAACGATAGCAAAGATCAATAAAACTAAAAGCTGGTTCCTTGAGAACGTAAACAAAATTGATAAACCATTAGCCAGACTCATTAAGAAAAAAGGGAGAAGACTCAAATCTACAGTATTAGAAGTGAAAAAGGGGAAGTAAAAACTGACACTGAAGAAATACAAAGGATCATGAGAGATTACTACAAGCAACTATATGCCAATAAAATGGACAACCTGGAAGAAATAGACAAATTCTTAGAAAAGCACAACCTTCCGAGACTGAACCAGGAAGAAATAGAAAATATGAACAGACCAATCACAAGCACTGAAATTGAAACTCTGATTAAAAATCTTCCAACAAACAAAAGCTCAGGACCAGATGGCTTCACAAGCAAATTCTATCAAACATTTAGAGAAGAGCTAACACCTAACCTTCTCAAAGTCTTCCAAAATATAGCAGAGGGAGGAACACTCTCAAACTCATTCTACGAGGCCACCATCACCCTGATACCAAAACCAGACAAAGATGCTACAAAAAAAGAAAACTACAGGCCAATATCACTGATGAACATAGATGCAAAAATCCTCAACAAAATATTAGCAAACAGAATCCAACAGCATATTAAAAGGATCATACACCATGATCAAGTGGGGTTTATCCCAGGAATGCAAAGATTCTTCAATATACACAAATCAATCAATGTGATACAACATGTTAAAAAATTGAAGGATAAAAACCATATGATAATCTCAATAGATGCAGAAAAAGTTTATGACAAAATTCAACACCCATTTATGATAAAAACTCTCCAGAAAGTAGGCATAGAGGGAACTTTCCTCAACATAATAAAGGCCATATATGACAAACCCACAGCCAACATCATTCTCAATGGTGAAAAACTGAAACCATTTCCTCTAAGATCAGGAACAAGACAAGGTTGCCCACTCTCACCACTATTATTCAACATAGTTTTGGAAGTTTTAGCCACAGCAATCAGAGAAGAAAAAGAAATAAAAGGAATTCAAATCGGAAAAGAAGAGGTAAAACTGTCACTGTTTGCAGATGACATGATACTATACATAGAGAATCCTAAAGATGCTACCAGAAAACTACTAGAGCTAATCAATGAATTTGGTAAAGTTGCCGGATACAAAATTAATGCACAGAAATCTCTTGCATTCCTATATACTAATGATGAAAAATCTGAAAGAGAAATTAAGGAAACACTCCCATTTACCACTGCAACAAAAGGAATAAAATACCTAGGAATAAACCTACCTAAGGAAACAAAAGACCTGTATGCAGGAAACTATAAGATACTGATGAAAGAATTTAAAGATGATACAAACAGATGGAGAGATATACCATGTTCTTGGATTGGAAGAATCAACACTGTGAAAATGACTATACTACCCAAAGCAATCTACAGATTCAATGCAATCCCTATCAAATACCAATGGCTTTTTTCACAGAAGTAGAAAAAAAAACTTCACAATTTGTATGGAAACACAAAAGACCCCAAATAGCCAAAGCAATCTTGAGAAAGAAAAACGGAGCTGGAGGAATCAGGCTCCCAGACTTCAGACTATACTACAAAGCTACAGTAATCAAGACAATATGGTACTGGCACAAAAACAGAAATATAGAACAATGGAACAGGACAGAAAGCCCAGAGATAAACCCATGCCAATATGCTCACCTTATCTTTGATAAAGGAGTCAAGAATATACAATGGAGAAAAGACAGCCTCTTCAATAAGTGGTGCTGGGAAAACGGGACAGCTACATGTAAAAGAATGGAATTAGAACACTCCCTAACACCATACACAAAAATAAAATGGATTAAAGACCTAAATGTAAGACTGGACACTATAAAACTCTTAGAGGAAAACACAGGCAGAACACTCCATGACATTAATCAGAGCAATATCATTTTTCACCCCCCTCCTAGTGAAATGGAAATAAAAACAAAAATAAACAAATGGGACCTAACGAAACTTAAAAGCTTTTGCACAGCAAAGGAAACCATAAACAAGACGAAAAGATAACCCTCAGAATGGGAGAAAACATTTGCAAATGAAGCAACTGACAAAGGATTAATCTGCAAAATATACAAGCAGCTCATGCAGCTCAATATTAAAAAAAGAAAAAATACCCAATCCAAAACTGGGCAGAAAACCTAAACAGACATTTCTCCAAAGAAGATATACAGATTGCTAACAAACACATGAAAGGATGTTCAACATCACTAATCATTAGAGAAATGCAAATCAAAACTACAATGAGGTATGACCTCACACCAGTCAGAATGGCCATCATCTAAAAATCTACACACAGTAAATGGTGGAGAGGGTGTGGAGAAAAGGGACCCTCGTGCACTGTTGGTAGGAATGTAAATTGATACAGCCACTATAGAGAACAGTATGGAGATTCCTTATAAAACTAAAAATAGAGCTACCATGTGACCCAGCAATCCAACTACTGGGCATATACCCTGAGAATCCATAATTCAAAAAGAGTCATGTACCACAGTGTTCATTGTAGCACTATTTACACTACCCAGGACATGGAAGCAACCTAAGTGTCCATCAACAGATGAATGGATAAAGCAGATGTGGCACATATGTAGAATGGAATATTATTCAGCCATAAAAAGAAACGAAATTGAGTTATTTGTAGTGAGGTGGATGGACCTAGATTCTGTTGTACATAGTGAAGTCAGAAAGAGAATAACAAATACCATATGCTAACACATATATATGGAATTAAAAAAATAATGGTTCTAAAGAACCTAGGGGCAGGACAGAAATAAATATGCAGATGTAGAGAATGGACTTGAGGACACGGGGAGGGGTTGGGTAAACTGGGACGAAGTGAGAGAGTGGCATGGACATATATATACTACCAAATGTAAAATAGATAGTTAGTGGGAAGCAGCAGCATAGCATAGGGTGATTAGTTCGGTTCTTTGTGACTACCTAGAGGGGTGGGATAGGGAGGGTGAGAGGGAGACACCATACGGAGGGGATATGGGGATATATGTATATGTATAGCTGATTCACTTTGTTATACAGCAGAAACGAACAACACTGTAAAGCAATTATACTCCAATAAAGATGTTTAAAAAAAAAAAAAGGTAAGAGCCAGAAGCAGTAACAAACATAATTGTGCTCGGTAAAAAAAAAAAAATTAAGGCCAAAGTATATTTGATAAACAGCAGGAAATATTTTTAGATGTATAGAAAGATCAGGTTGTAAAGGGGTTTCCTTGCTCAGGCTGAGGATGTACCTTTTCGTAAACAAGAGCAATTGAAGGTTTTGAGCAAGGGTTTGTAAATTGATTGATTCATTACCTCCTCCATTCAGCAAATATAGGTTGATTATCTATCCTGTGTGATATAATAAGAACTGTTTTTAAAGATTAACCATTGATTAAAGATAACCAAGAATTAATCATTTGGGGTTGACTGGTAAGAAATAGCCAGCAAATAGGAAAGAAGGTTATGAGAATATTTAATAATCTGAATACAAAGGATATCTACTAGGTAAGGCTGGTCTACAAATTAGAAACTTTCACCACAGAGTGAACTGAATTCAGGAATAAGAGGGAAGACGAAAGTTTATTGGAGTGCATAGGATACAACTTAACTGTGACTTGGATGATTAGAGAACATACTGTAGAAGTGATGATTAATTTGAGATCTACAGAGAGATTAGGAGTAAATCAGATGTGGAGAGAAGAGTGATAAGGTAGGGAGTGTTTTGAGCAAAGGTCATGTCAGACAGCATGGCTCATTCTGGGGATGAAAGCAATCAGTAGGGTCAAAATACAGAAAGTGTCAGGGGATATTGAAGAGCTTTCAGATGAAGTTCTCTAAATGAGGAAATTTTAAAGGAGAGAAGTAGAGAGTTAAGGTCCAAATCTTCAGCAACAGAAATACTAATTGGTTGGGAAGACATAGAGGAATAGATGGATGTGCTGTATTAATGAGGGCTGCAAATTCTTTGCCATTCTTCTCATTATATGGTATAGTCTATGGCCCCTTACCCTGCATCTTGGCTGCCTCCCTGACACTGGTGACTTGCTTTTACTGATAGAACGTAGTAGAAACAACACTGGAGCATTTTCAGACCTAGATCTCGGAAGGTCTTGCAGCTTCCATTTAGAGGCTTGCGCCACCATTCCTGATACCCTGATGGAAAGAAAGGCCCAGCCAACCTTAACCAGTTCCTATCACCGTAGATGAGACTGCAAAGATGTGAGTGAGGCCAACTTGGAAGTTCCAGTCCCAGCTGAGCTCCTAGTAAAAATAGCTGCAAAAGGAACCCCAGCCAATATCACATGGAAAAGAAGAATCACCCAGCTTAGACCAGCTGACCAATAGTATTGTGAATAAATTGTTGTTTTAAGCCTCTATGTTTTATGGTGGTCTGTTACACAGCAATAGCTAACTAATACAGTAGAAGAAACAGAAATCTAGGAGGGCTGGAAATAGATCGGAAACATGTAGTACTATGAAAGCAGGGGAAAGAGATATTTCAAGTAGAGGACAATCTACAGTATCAAACATTGTAAAGAAATCAGATAGCAGCTCACATTTAGAAAGTATAGGCATTATCTGTAGTGCCAATTAGCAAGGCGAAATATCTGAATTTGTCATTAGTGTATTCAGTCTATAAAAGGGGTATTTCTTTTTGTCACCTACTGAATGAAGCATCACTGGGAGAATTCCTTTCCTCCAAATTATGCCACTCTTTCAAAGCAGAATATATGCTGATAGAGCACAATAAAGAAGACAGTCTTTTTCATTATTTGCCACTTTAAAAAAAATTTATTTTACTATTGAAGTATAGTTGATTTACAATGTTGTGTTAATTTCTTCTGTAGAGCAAAGTGATTCATTTATACATATATATTATTTTTCATATTCTTGGACATTATGGTTTATCACAGGATACTGAATATAGTTCCCTATGCTATACAGTAGGACTTTGTTGTTTATCCATTCTATATATAATAGTTTGCATCTGCTAATCCCAAACTCCCAATCCATCCCTCCCTCCCTCTCCCTCTCCCTTGGCAACCACACGTCTGTTCTCTATGTCTGTGAGTCTGTTTCTGTTTCATAGACAAGTTCATTTGTGTCATATTTCAGATTCCACATATAAGTGATATCATATGGTATTTGTCTTTCTCTTTCTGACATTATTTGCTACTCTTCATAAAGCTGGATGAAGCCTAAAGTTCTACTGATTTCCTTGCCTTTTCAAGGTCACTCGTAATTTTCCACTAAAGGGCTTTAAGAAGGGATGAACCCAAGGGTTTGTGCCTTTTAAATATTAGGTTTCTGCTTCCTATGCTTAGAGAGACTACCACACTCATTAGCATCTGGTACAACATCTGCTAATATCTTTTTTTGTTTCTATCTCTCACTGATTTTCAAGTTGGTATTCAATTGGGAGTCTGGTTCTTTAAAAATAAAGGATTTTGAAATGACTGAGATTAGACAACCATTTAGCCAAACTCTCTACAGGGTTTTGCACCAGGACCTTGGACATTCTTGGACTGTGAATTCTCATTTAGTTTACCAACATCTCAATGCTCCCACTGATAGCCTCAGATGATTCCATCACAAGTTCAGCAACCCCTTATGTTGCTCTTGCTTCCTTAAGAGCTATAATTCTACTTATCATGCTGTCAGTCTGCACTCTTGCAAACTTTCTTGCTTTTTATGGCTCATAAAACTTGTTGGAAATTGGCCTGAATTGCATATCTAGGGAACTTGAAAGAAGAGCCCATCTCATCAGTTTTCTCCTGGATTACCCTCGGGCTATGATGTCTTTACTGAGTTAAAATAGCAGTATTCAATGATTTTAAAAAATTAAGATATTATTTTCTTTTAGAATCATTTATTTATAGTTATCAACTAGATGACACTTGGCATTTGATTTTTATGATTTGGGATAATTTAAAAACTCTTGACAAGTTCTATTATTTTAAAATTATTATTAATCAGAAATATATCCAAATCTATTAAAGTGAAAATGTCTGTTTAAGTGCAAAGAAAGACATAAAATTTAAACTATGGGGCATTTACAAAGCTTATACCAACTATGTTAATAACAAGCAAACTTTGGTTCTCAAACCAACTCAAAGGGAAGAAAAAGTGGGAATTGTGCTGAGCTCTAAATTTAAAAAAAATGAGTGTTCATGCTCTTTTTTTTTTACAAAGTAATACATATTCACATATATACTGATATTATGAGAGTTATGTCATATGGATATGATGCAAGGTAGACTCTAAGTGCATGATCAAGCAAATTACCCCAAAGGCCAGGGAACAGAAAAGCTCACAGACCAAATTAAGATACTTGAATTACTCGGTTCATTAAATCAGTTTAAACACATAGCAAGAAGAAAGAGGCAAAAGATGTGACAGGAAAAGTGCAAGCTGAGAAGCAGTCTTCCACCTGAATTCTGTATTATGCAATGTTATATATCCTATCTCCATCTTGCTGCTGATGGTGTGGTTACGAGGACCAAGGGTGATGTTTGAGCAAAGGGGCTTGGCAGATGGAAGGCACTTAGACCAACACACACATACTTTACAACAGAGGCAAGTATTCCTGGCCACAGTTAAAGGTTTAGCCTGATGAGCAGCAATATGTTTCATTTGCCAGGATGTATGTCATTAAAAGGTGGTCAACTTAATAATCCGCATATGGAGCATCCCATATGCCTCACATGTATTTAGCATGTGATGCATAAGAGGTGCTTAGTTACACATGCTTTACTTACTTTATCCATGACCAATTTGTCTCATAGGTAACTAACATCTATACCTATATGCATATCTATAGGTCTTATAGTTCTGCCTATATTTCACACACTACTTGCTTACTCATTATCTTTATACCTAACACAGTTTATGAATTTTGCCTATGCCTTATAAGACACTAAGTTACTCATAACTGTACCATTTTCTTGTCTTCCATAGCAGAATTAAATGTTCTCAAATACATGAAACTCATATTACACATTTATTTAGCAAATGTGTATTGAATATCCGACTATGTACTAGGCAAAATTGAAGTGCTGATGATACAGCAGAGAATGAAATAATCCTCAAAAGAAGACATACAGATGGCCAAAAAGCACATGAAAAGATGCTCAACATCACCAATTATTAGGGAAATGCAAATCAAAACTACAGTGAGGTATCACCTCACACTGGTCAGAATGGCCATCACCAAAAACTACAAATAATAAATGCTGGAGAGCGTGTGGAGAAAAGGGAACCCTTATGCACTGTTGGTGGGAATGTAAATTGGTACAACCATTATAGAGAATAGTATGGAGGTTCCTTAAAAAACTGAACATAGAACTACCATATGACCCAGCAATCCCACTCCTGGGCATATATCTGGAGAAAACCATAATTTGAAAAGATACATGCACCCTAATGTTCATTGCAGCACTATTTACAAAGCCAAGACATGGAAGCAACCTAAACGTCCATCGAGAGAAGAGTGGATAAAGAAGATGTGGTACATATATACAGTGGAATATTACTCAGTCATAAAAAAGAATGACATAGCATTATAGATACAGCAACATAGATACACCTAGAGATTGTCATTCTGAGTGAAGTAAGCCAGACAGAGAAAGACAAAAATCATATGATATTGCTTATATGTAGAATCTAAAAAAATGGTACAAATGAACTTATTATAAAAAAGAAATAGAGTCACAGATGTAGAAAGCAAACTCATGGTTACCAGGGGGAAAAGGAGGGGGAGGGATAAATTGGAAGATTGGGATTGATACATACACACTACTATATATAAAATAGATAACTAATAAGGACCTACTGTATAGCAGAGGGAATTCTACTCAATACTCTGTAATGACCTATATGGGAAAAGAATCTAAAAAAACGTGGATATATGTATATGTATAACTGATTCACTTTGCTGTACACCTGAAACTAACACAACATTGTAAATCAACTGTACTCCAATAAAAAATTATTTAAAAAATTTACATTTCCCTAAAACAAAAAATTCTGCTTGTTCAACAGAGTACAAAGAAACAAAATCTTCTAATGAATTCTGAGTGGTTAAACCTTTTTATTTATGGTGATGCTACAATCTATTTTAAAAAATATTTTCATGTAATTATCTTTATTTTGTTGGTATTAATTTTACTGCATGTGAAAAAATACAAGTTAGCTTATTTTGAGTATGTTTTCATGGCAAAAACAAAGTGGTTGCACAGTTAAAAGAAAATATAACTTTTCAATGGGACCTGTAGGCAATATAGATAAATGTCACACTTGCAGATGGGATGTTTAGCTGTGGTTAGAAAAGAGTTCCCATCCCGTGTGGGAAGGATTAATAGGTCAAAGCCAGTTTAAATTCAGTGCACTTTGGAACAAAAGTGATACTGATGCAAATATAAAGATAAGTTCTGACTAGCTCTGAAGAGGGAAAAAATGCAACAGAACAAGACCTTAAACTACTTGTGAGGATTTTAGGTTTTTTAGAATTTAGCTGTAATTACTTTAAAAGACACTAGAACAAAAAGTTATTTATTTGTGAATTTAGATATTAATTTTTCCATATTCAGCTGTTCTGGCATTTTGTACCATTTAGAAGAATTAAAATACTGATATTTTGGTTGGTATTCTTATTGTTATTTCAGACCTTTGAAAAAATCTGAAATTTGAATTATTTTCATTTACAATTTAGCCAGTTTTAAAATGATAAAATTTTATATAAACAAAGGTACCTATGCTGAGGAAGCATTCTTCCATATGTAAACCACTTCCAAAAGGAAGGAAACAATGAAAATCAACAGAGCAAAGCTTCTAGTGCACAAATAATTCTTACTTTAGTTCAAAGCCTTTCTGAAAAGTGAAATCTCCATCTGTAAATGATGGATCTAAACAAAGATAAGTTGGTAATATATTCTTTGAAACACAAATTGCAGCTTTCCCTCAATAAAAACATTTCAGCTCTTGCAAATAACAAAATGTTGTTAAAAAAAAATCTCCAAAGGTATCAAATAATGCACAAAATTGTTTGAAAATGAAAGAGTCAAAGGAAAGTATTTGGACTTGGTTTATAATTATGTTCTCACTCTTCCCCAAACCCTTTTTGACTCAAAGACTTTTATGCAAGAGCTAGAAAATGTGTACCAAAAATATACTTGAAACTCTACAATGACATCATTAATACTCTTCGCTTTTTAAAGATTTCACTTTTTGAAAAATGTTATTTCACTTTCTTTTAAAATATTATGGGTTGAATTTTACTCATTTTTACACTATAAATAGTTTCTTATACTTGAACATTTTATTGTAATTAATTTTACCTAGTAATTATTTTCATTGGAATATTAAGGTATGCTTATTCATATTTTATAGTTAATTTTTATTTGGCATTTTATCATGTTTATAAATTTTCATATTTTTGTGTATTAAATATTTACTTTCACTGTTTTTTAAAAATCATGGAATCTGAACATTCAGTTACAGTTTTTGTCATTTTTCTCTTGTATTGCATCACTGGGTATATATCGCTCAAATCTTAGTTAATGGCCTTGAATATTTCCAAATTGCCACATTTGAGAGTGGCGCTAATACACAAATAGATGAATGTGGCTCTTTGGATGTTTATATGAGAAGATAATCAGGGAATTCAAATATCCTGAAATTTTAATTCTCATAGGCTTATTTACTAAACTCATCATCTTCCCCCATTGTCTGCTCCACCAGCAGCCTCTTCCATTAGTTGCTAGCAATTCTTCCAGTTGTTGTAAACAAAAATCTTATCATTGTCCTTGATGAAGCTGCTCCTTTTCTCTTGCTATACAATCATCAACAGCAAATCCTGTTGACACTACCTTCAAAATGTACCCAGAAATAGATCACTTCTTATCACCTTCTCTGCAGACACCCTGGTCTAGGTCTCCATCACTTCACTCTGGATTACTGTGTCCTGGTCTCCCTGCTTTCACTCTGGTGTCCCTACAGCAGCCAGAAAGATCCTCTTAAATGTCAGAGCAGATCACATCACTCTCTGTACCCGACCTCCAATGAGTCTTCATGTCTTCTGGAGTCCAGAAATCCTTATAAGGAGATTAGCCTTCACCCCTTGCTGAAGACTCAGGAAGAAAAGGAAAGTCTACTGTATTTACCCATATTTTTGTTTACCATGTTCTTTCTTCCTTCCTGCTGCTCTACAATTTCTCCTTTTATTGTTTCCTTTCTGTTTAGAGAACTTTCTGAAGCCATTCTTTTAAGGTAGGTCTGCGGTCACAAGTTTTCTTAGTTTTCCCTCATCTGAGAATGTCTTGATTTCCCCTTCATTCCTGAAGGATATGTTTTGCTGAATGTAGGATTCTGGGTTAATAGTTCTTTTCTTTCTTTTCTCTTTTCCCCAGCATTTAAAAATGTTGTGCCACTTACTTCTGGCCTCCATGGTTTCTGATGAGAAATCCATTGTCATTCAAATTGTTTTCCCCTTATAAATGAGATATTTCTCCTTGCTGCTTTCAAGATTTTTTTTTTTTGTCTTTATATTTGAGAAGTTTGACTATAATGTTTCTTGGTGTTGATTTCTTTAGACTTATTCTATTTGGGGTTTGTTCACCTTCTTGAACCTATAGGTTTACTTTTTTGGGGTCAAATTTGGGAAATTTTCAGCCATTATTTCTTTGAATATTTTTTCAGTACTGCCTTCTTTCTCCTCTCCTTTCAGGAATCTGATGATATGGATATTAGACCTTTTGTATTAACTACAGGTCTCTGAGGCTCTGTTGATTTTTTTTTTAAGTCAATTTCTTCTCAATTGTTCAGACTGAGTAATTTCTGTTGTTCTTTCAGTTCACTGTTTTTTTTTCCCCCCCTCTGTCCCCTCCATTCTATTGTTGGGTCCATCTACTTAGTTTTAACATTTTCAGTTATTGTATTTTTCAGTTCTAAAATTTCCATCTGGTTCTTCTTTACATTTTCTATTTCTTTACTGAGATTCCACTTTTTTCATTTGTTTTAAGTGTGTTCATAATTGCTTGTTGAAGCATTTTTATCATGACTGCATTAAAATCTTTGGCAGAAAATTCTAATATTCTGTCAGATCTGTTATAGCATCTATTGACTGTCTTTTTTTAGATCTCTCCTGGTCTGAAAATGGTCCTTTGCTAGAGGTGCTTTTATTCTACTCTTTTTTCACATAAGGGAGTCGAGGTTCAGACAGGCTTCAAAACACACCTTTGGGAGTGGGAATGAGAGGTGAAACTAGAATCCAAGTGTGTCTGACATAAAAGCCAGGCTCTCAGGCTTTCAAATTATACACAAAAAGTATAGTGTGGTTCTATTTTTATGAGAAAAAATGTACAGTTAGATATTTCTAGCACAGAAAAATTTTAAGAATAGACTTCAAAATGTTAGCTGGTATTTTTTATGAATATGATATTTGGATGATTCACATTTTTGTCTTTCTGTGCTTTAAATTATCTATAATAATCACTATTTAATCACCTGATTTTGAATAAAGCTCTGAATATCTCATGTTTGTTTAAACTTAGTTAAAGTTGTGTTTTTGAGGTTTTGTTTCTCATATGAATAGTCACAAATTATGTGCTCTAAAAGCAACTTATTTAAATCTTAAAAATATGAAATTACTCTTCACTTCTAGAAGCTTACTTGCAGGAAGTAGATTTAACACATTTTTGTCAAGCAGCAAATCTGGTATCTGTTTATTTTCTCATATTCTTTATTTTTAATATCAATTTTGTTTGTAGTTAAATTTATTTAGAATTTAGATAACATTATTTTCAAACCAGCATTTTTGTAATAAAAAAATTAGAATATTTCATGGCTCATCTATTCTCTCATCCTCTTCTTTTCTTTTCTCTTCTACAGTCAGTATTTAAAGTAGCAACAGAAACCTTTGGAATGATAATATATTTTTTTCTAATAGACTTGAATGACATGGTATATTTTCATATCATGTTGCCATGACTACCAAACCCTTTAGCTCATCTTCATTTAAATATGTTCACTGTTAAATTAGAGATGTAGCTTAAGCAATTCAGGATACTCTATAATTTTTGTTTAAAACACTGGTTATATGATAAGTCTCAAGTTCACTCTTTCAAAAGAGTAACACAAGAGAGTTGCTGGCTATAGAACATCTATTCTGTTTCCTAATTCCTCCAAAGGCAGTTTGGAAAGAAAAAAAAAAAAGGCCAACACTTGTCTAATAGAGCTTTTCAAGTTCTGTATAGGAATTTGTAACTCAGATACACAGCAAAATTTATTAATATCATTAAATAAGTCGGAAAGCTTTTTCTAAATTATAAGATGTCTGAATTGATATTGAGACCTCTTAAGCACTCCCACATCAGAATATTGAAAAATGCTCAAATGGTAACAAACACCTCTTCCTGGCTGATTTAAAAATGTCTGCCTAGACATGGCACCCCTTCAGCTTCTCTCTGTGTGAAGTTGTGATTGTTGCACATTACATTACAGGGAGCCCACACTGACTTGCTCAGAGGTGAACTTTGCAGAGGAAGCAGTGGCCCTAAATGAAGAATAGTCAGCACCCAAAAATTTATACTTGGTCATCACTTTTCTAGGAGCCTCGTATATTAGGGAATGAAGATATTAATTTACTCTGTGTGTGCATGCCTGAGTGCATGCAGCCATGTTGGAATGAGCCGGTATGGGACCAACATATGATTTTGCACACTCCGGATTGCTTAAATACTATCTTTTAAAGACTTGACTAGCTTTGAGGAGTTTAATTTTATTCAAATATTGTTCTTTCCAATTAAAAACAAAAATAAAATCTTTAAATAAGTAACAATCTAACAAGGAGAAAGAATTGGTTTGATCCTGGTAACTCAGGTTTGACCTTTAAAATCATACTCTTTAAAATTTTTATGGAATTAAAACACAAAAAATGTATATAGATTCTTCTAATGGCTAATCAGATAGAAATACACATGAATTAATAAAGCATCACTGAATTTTCTAATATTGTGTTTCACTTTTGATTATTAAAATTTTAAATTTAGCAAAAAGGTCCTACTGTATAGCACAGGGAACTATATTCAATATCGTGGGATAAACCATAATAGAAAAGAATATAAAAAAGAATGTATATATGTGTGTAACTGAGTCACTTTGCTGTACAGCAGAAATTAACACAACATACTATACTTCAATAAAATATTAATTAAAAAAATTTTTTTAAATTAAAATTTTAAATTTAAATAGATGAGATTTTTACTCGGATGAAAACTATAAGATCAGATTCTAAATAAAATGTAAGACTAGAAGGCCCAGTAAATAATTGTGGATAAATGTATGAGAATATCAGGATGGCATGCAGCATATGTTTTTATTAGGAAAACTAATTTTGCATAAAGTCTTAAAAGTTTTTGTTAAAACGGGCTGTTCATAAATCCTAATGCACTGTCTAATCTTCCTACCTCGAATTTCTCTCAAAACAGAATATTAAAAATAATTAACAAGTCAAAGCAGGGAAAGAATTCTAATCATCCGTCACTTTGAATTCCAGGATCACAAACTGATAGTCACTACTTATTGCAAATGACTCCTGATCTTATTTTGATTTTCAGTAAAGCAAATCAATAATAAAATAATTAAAAGTGACCTTTTCATTTAAGTGAAGCAGGTAGAATAAAATATTTAATAGGTTTTAGAAAGCAAACAGAACATTGTGTGTTCTTAGTTGGTTTAAATTTGCTGGAGAGACTGCTTGTCTGTGTAGCCCTTTCCTCTGGAGGGAAAAAGTAGCTCAGAGAGCAGTAGTTTGGGGCCACTAGGTGGATGGCCACAGTGCTCTAGATTTTTCAGTGGTGTTCCACTGCATAGAATAAAACCCAAACTCCTTCTCTTGGCCCCTTCCTCTGTCTCTGTCTCTGTCTCATATTCTACCTCTTGTGCATCCTTCTCTATTTTCTAGCCTCAGCAGCCTGTTTCCTAGCCTCAGCAGCCTATTTCCATTCTTTAAACATGCCAAGCTCATTCCTACCTCAGGGCCTTTGTACCTGCTTAGGATGAACTTACTCAGATCTTAACAGCTCTCAATTCAAAGGATACCTTTTAGGTCTTTCCTGAGAGCCTTGCTAAAATAGCCCTCTCAAGATAATTTGTTCATCTGTTTGTCTGCTTATTTATTTTCCTGTGTTTGTTTTCTGTTTACACTACCTAGAATAATGGACAAGCTTCTTTTAGCACCATGCCTAGAACTGTATCTGACACATATTATGTGCTCAATAAATATTTATAGACTGACTGACTCTCAGGGTGTTTCACGGATGGCTCTGCGACAGTCTGATTTTGTGTAAGAACTAACATTTGCATAATCATTTTACAACTTACCAAGATTTCCATGTACAACATCTTGTTATATTCTTAGACGCTTATATAAACTGAGAGGAAATGAAGGTAATGTGTTGTTGCCCAATTTCTACAGTTTAGAGAAGGAAGAGGTCATGTTGTAACTCCTATCCAGTGGTGTGGTTGATGTCGATTTCATACCTTTCACTGTCATTTGTCCACTTTTCATGAGCCCCAGGTGGCAATGATTAACTGACGGGACAGCAACACATGTACCACAGATGGCTGTGTGAACTCTGTTAACAAATCCGCCCACATTTGGCATCAGTGCTACCTGATCTGACCACCAAGCTGCTGCCATCACCACTAGGCACAAAGTCACCTTTACCTTTTCATATTAATTCTGCTTAGAATACAGAAAAAATGCTATGTGCTTAAAGGCACTGGATCTTTGTTAGTGTTACAAAATATCACCAAGAAAACTTCTATCACATGGCTGGAGAACAATCAAGGCTTAGACTTATCACTGGAGTAGGTATTTTGCCTGAAATATGAAGATGTTCTTTTTTGGACTTATGGAATCTTTGGGCTGGAAATCCACTCTTCTAAGTGAGGAAAATAAACAACAGAAAGGCATAGTGATCTGTAAAAATCACTTAGCTAGTTGGTGGTAGAGCCAGGACTGAAGGCAGATTGTTGCCCTCCTAGACCTTCCAATCTATACAATTTACGCCTCTTTAGAAGTTAAATCAGACACCGGGTAATTTTTTAGGGCCGGAAGTACTAAAACAAGGAGAACAAGATAAAAATTGAAGTAATTTTTAGGCTGTGATGATACTAAGTGATTTGGATCTAATAAATACACATAAATCATTGATTCACTTGACAAATGTTTATTCTATATCTGTCTTACTGTAGGCTTTATTCTAGACACTGCGGGTACAATGGAAAATATGATAGCATTTCTTTCGCATGGTCAAATGGGGAGGCCAACGAGTAAATGTGTAATTTCAATGGATCGCACTAGGTGCTGTGATAAAGACCAGAACGAGGGAATGCAGAGAGATGACATTCAGGAAGGGTTATCAACCCCAGTGGTGGTGCCCAGGAAGGGTTCCCGGAAAATACTGATTCCAAGATGAGATCTAAAGGATAAGCAAGAAATAGTTGTGTGAAGAGGGAAAATGTTCCAGATAGAGAGAAGAATATGCACGTCAGTGTGGATGCATTAATATATCTTCCCATTCACTATGGCCAAAATACAAAAATAAAATAACAATAATTTTTATTCTTCTATGATCTTGTGAACCACAGTTCCTTGCATGGAATCACACATGGCACTTCAGTACCTGGATCGCCTTAGATGTATTTGTGTCGGCACTATCACTTTATAACAGATTCAACATCCTGGCAAAGTGGGTTACAGCAAGATTCCCCTGGCTGGAACTGTACAGGGGCAGGGCTTTATGAACTTTGAAGAAGGCCAGGTTCACATTCATCTGGATCACCTCCAAACCTTCCTCAGAAAGTCTTTGGTGCCTATCACCATTATGTAATTAAAAATAAGCACATTAAGGAGGCACTGTGCCTGACAACCTTAATACCCTGTCACAAATGAGCAACATAATTTTATTCTTGCTCTAACTGCCTTAAAGCGTTTAGGGAATCTTTGTAAATTAACAACGCTGAAAATGAAAAGCAAGTGAATTGCTTTTCTCAAAACCTATATGTTTATAAATCATCTTCACAATAATCACAATCATCATACATTAGAATTTTCTTCCCTAAGGATAATCAGAAATAGATGTTAATCACAACCAAAGCTGAATGCTCCGTATGTTTTCTTTCAATCTTCAACCAATTGATGCATTCATTTCAGATATTTGTCAAAATCTCACATTTCTAGTTTTATCAAATCAGCCAGAATAATTTTGAGTATACATATTGCTTCCTTCTTTCATTTAAAGGTAATTATGGAAAGCCATCAATTTCCTGAGCCATCCATTTATTGCTAGGTACGGGGACATAGTAGGTTCTTGTCTGCAAGGAATTTACAGCAAGGGAAGAGTAGAACTGGAGGAGATGCCAGGAAAGAGGGCACCCATGCCATAGTGGGCTGGATCCTTTAGGCTCTACACCCCAGAACTACTAAATCAGAATCTTGGGAGGGTTTAGCCTTGAGACTCTGCTTTAAAAAACAACAACAACAAAAAACGCTTAGATTATTCCCACCCATGTTCAAGTTTGAAACCCTTTTCTTTGGCAATATCAGAGGTCATTGAAGAGCTTTAAGCAAACGAGCAGGGTGAGGGGTTAAATGTTTTAGGAGAAGTGCTCTGGTAGCCACGTGAGGAGAGGCAGGAGATTTTAATTTTCCAATGCAAACTGGACCAGGTTTTTGACATGGCATCAATTATGGGATGAAGGATGGGGTGAGATGAAATAACATTTAGGATTCAGATGAAGAATTAGTTTCACACCTTATTTGATATTTTAACTGGTTGAAAGTTTAATATTTTATTTATTTTGTCTTTTTCAGAAAGCTTATTCCATTGGATCAAAATAGTTTCGTTAAAATATCAGGTCACAAAGGTGACAATGAATTGGAACTAGGCAAGCACAGACAGGGAGGGCACAAGAGTCAAAGCAAGAGACAAAGAGGATGAAATCTAGGGCAATAGGAACAGGATGGGAAGAAGGGAGTCATATAATAACAAGGGAAACATTAAAGGACTTGGTCCCCAGTTGGATGGAAAAGACAGGAAGCAAAATAGCTGTGATTTTTTTTTCCATAAAAATTCATTATTCTGGAATTATTTGAATATGGAACTGATTCAATATGATTTATCTTAATGAGATCACTTTACAGAATGGTTCAATGGAAAACAGAACAAAAGAAAGTACAGTTCAGCATCACCCTTCACTGTTCTGAAAACAAACGGCATTGATGACAGAGTTTATGCATCAGCCTTGGATTCAGGGCTGGCTCCTCCGCTTTGGGCCTCACCACGCCGTGCAGCAATTGTATGCTTGTGCGCCTCCTTCTTGCATTGCCCCATGAGCACCTCAGCAGTAGGACTCACGCTCGCTCTTCTGTTTGCTACTGTGATGCACACAGACTAGGCCTTCCAATCTTGGTTTTAGAATACACAAACTGATTCATTAATTGCGGTGCTGATTGGAAGTAGCACTTTCTGGCTTAAAATAACTTCCAGAAAGCCCCTACTGCATGCCTCTGCTTGCCGTAAGGCCATCCTTAAATACACTGTCCTCTGGCAGTATCCTTGTCCTAGAAAATCCACATGAAAGGCACTCCAGGCAGTCACACGGTTACTTAGGACACTGAATGCCCTATCGGGGGAATAGTCTGAATGTGAGAGCCCCTGCGTGAACTGTAGCAGATGGCTTTCCAGATGTTTTTCTTGGTCAACAGCCACCATCGGTTTGACTTTGGAGATATGACCTGGGTTTGCCCATGGTCTTTCAGATTGAATTCCGCAAAGCTTTTGCATAAATGAGTGAAAGGACTGCTAGTTGGAAAGATTACAGTTATACTTGCTTCATAGAAGTTAAAGAAATAGGATTTTTTTTAAAGCACTGGATTTGCTTTTAAGACGTAAGTTGCTAACATTCTCCAGTTCAAGACAAGTCTAGAATATTAGAACTGAATGGGGCCCGGAAGATGATTTAATTCAGTCCCTATCTTATAAATGAGGAAACTCAGTCCCACGCAAGCTAGGTGAGGTATGTAAGGTCTGTGAGTGCAGAGGTTTAGAATTTAGTTTTTGCAGCAGTTTGTCTAAGGTACAAGGATTCTGCTTTAGTCTTATTTTGATTAAGTGCTTATTTTACTTTCTCATTTACACCTATTGTACATTTCTTCTTAAATTCCTTCTATTTCTTTGGTGCTCATGTTTATTTTCTCTGTGATTTGTGGTTAATAAAGTTCAGTCAAATGGGATGACTCTAATATAAACCAGCCAATATCATTATTGGTTATTTGGTGAACACCAAGTCCATTTCTATGCAAATCAATCATGTCTGTGATGTATAGTGAAATGAGAAAGAAACTTCTATGGTTCAACAAAAATGTCTACTCAGTGGGTCTGATCTTGAGTTAGTGGAAAGCATTTGTAACTACCACTTATTTAAATGTCAGGACTGTGCTTAAGCCTTTCACATATATCTTCATATTTAATCCTTATGGTGAGCCTATGAGGTAAGATTATCCTCACTTTACAAATTAATAAACTGAGGCTCAGAAATTTAACTTGCCAAGGTCACACCATTAAAAACTCACAGAGCTTGGCTGATGATCTGGGACCCAAATCTTTGTGACTTTGTAGACCCCAGCCTTACCCATCGTGGAAACTCCTAAGAAGCCCATGGGCTGCCATGTGAATTTCTTCTCAGAGGGTCAACAAGATTCATGGAGAGTGAGAAGGTTGCGAGGTATTTCACAATGGCAGTGGTTTCATAGACTATGGGGTCATTAAAACCAAAAGAGGAAAAAATAATTGGATTCTAACTCTTTGCTTGATCCAGCAGAAAATGCTTATGTAAAGCAGATTTGGGGGATGTATGGAAAAATATTGTATCTGGAGGCTGCATCACTCCTTGAAAGCAAAACGCTATGATCGGGTTAATACTTCCACATTACGTGGCCCTCTCCTAAGCTGTGCGCTCACCACAGTGTAGTCCACTGGACCTCCTCCCCTTACTTTCATTCCATTCCATCCCCTACCTTTCTGGTAATACAGGGCTCCTTGCCACAGCCTTTGTTGCCATGTTTTATGCCAGGTTAAACAATAACAGCAACCTTGCAATTATAAATTTTAAAAATTAATGATTTAGCTTTAAAATTTTTAAATGGTTGAAAACATTCATAGAAAAATCCTAAAAGTACTTTATTTCTATATATTAGATCAAACTTCTGCAACTATGTGCATCTTAGTTTGTATTATATTTCATTTTTATTTTATATATTTTATTTCACCAGAAGTATAATGAGAAAGATTTCTTAATGGTTTCAGTTCTTTGAAAAAAAAATAAATTCTGCATCAGTAATCAGGGAAGATGTAAGAAATGTCTCCAGGTCCACATTCTAGCTCTGCCCCTGACATTTTCTGCGGCCTTGGCTCAGACAAATCTGAATCTCTTGAGATATATATTTCACTCACTAAAAACCACATGAATCCTAAATACCTAGCTCTTTCAGAATCTGTGAACTTAGAAGATACTGGAAAAACATTTTAACTACATAATAACATAGGACAAAAATGGAGGGATAGGTTTAATTCCCCATCCCCTTAAAAAAATCCTCATCCAGGATCTAAATGCTTTGGAAACACGTTTATTTAGTTATTCAGTCATTAGAAAGGTTGCCTGCCTACCTGCCCCTGTGCCTCATACAAACCACTAGCAGATTTTGATGTGTGCTTACGAGGGCAGGCAAAGCACTATCTTCTGTGTGTGTGTGTGTGTGTGTGTGTGTGTGTGTGTGAGAGAGAGAGAGAGAGAGAGAGAGAGAGAGAGAGAGGGGGGGGGAGATTAAATCTTTATTCTCATTCTGGATTTTAACACAAAACATCTAAACAGACTGACTTGTGAATGACTTTTTACATATCAGCCTACTGAACTGGAGAAACAAAAATGTCCTCTTCCTAGGTTTTTGACAATATGGCGACTCTAATGTGATGTGTATTTATAAATCTTCCCTACATCCAGAACAAAGGTTTAACTTTGTATGTGATATTTTTCATTCACAAAATATTTATATAGAACTAATCCTTAATCAAAAGTATGTGTTTGGGATGAATTACCAGAGTGAGAAAAGAAAGCAATTAGCATTTAGAAAATGCCAGGCTCCAAGGTTTCACCAAAGAGCAGTCAAAAAAAAAAAAGTAATTTAGGCACTAACCTAGTTTATTAAGTAGAAAGAACTCATATGTTTATGAGTTAGCAAGACCAACATCAGATAACACAGTCTATCAATAAAGGGGAGCTAAAAAAGAAGTCTATGCTACTTGCCAGAAGGGAAGTAACAAGGGGTACTCAGTCTAAGAGAAAGTTGAGACAGTTATTTTATAAAAGCAGCCTTTTCCCCCAAGATAAACATGAAAGTTACAAATAACTAACATTTACTGAGCAGGTAGTATGAGCCACTCATTGAGGTAAGCATTTTAAAGACATTGAGACAGGAACAAGGATAATCCAGTTTTACAGATGAGAAAGCTGCTGCTCAGAGATGATGAGTAACTTTGCTCAGTGTCATCCCGCTAGTAAAAGGCAGAGCCAAGGCTGACAGATTCTGAGACCCACAGTCTTAACTACTGGAAGCTCTGAAATCTCAAGATCTGGAAAATTCTTAGAGAGTTCTACAAAAGGCCTGAATTAAGAAGATATGCTGGGGAAAGAGAAAGGTAACTGCGTAAGTGGGTGAGTAAAAGAATAGGTATGATAAAGGTTAGAAAGGTTTGAAATTACATATAATTAATAAAAATAAAACTGAGTCTTTGGGAAAGTTGAAATAGAAATATATTCATTCCTATGAATATACTCCTATGAATTATTATGGACTAAGGTGATCAAAAGGTACAAACTTCCAGTTCTAAAATAACTAAGTCCTGCGGATGTGATGCACAGCATGGTGACTATAGTTAACAACACTGTGTTGCACATTTGAAAGTTGCTAAGAGAGGACATCTTAAAAGTTCTCATCACAGGAAAAAAATTGTAACTGTATGTGGGGATGGATGTTCAGTAGACTTATTGTGGCGATCATTTTACAACACATAATATTGAACCATTATGTTGTACATCTGAAACTAATATACGTCAATTATGTCTCAGTGTAAAAAATAAAAAAAGATATAAAGCCCCCCTGAAAAGAAATATATTTATTCCTTATTTTAGTACAGGAAACAAACCTATTTAATATAGCAACACGAAAACTATGTATTCCATGAAACAGATTCCCTATTGAATAAGCACATTTAATATATTCACTGGAAGTTTGTTCAGAAAACAATTATAAATCTATTAATTGAATTTTCTTTTAAATATTTTCAATTTCTATGACCATCTGAGCTGCACACTGTTTGCTGCACTGTGATCTAACATTGTTAGTTTTATCAGCTTTTAAGAAAGTAATGAAAGCGGGAAAAGGAGAAATCATTATAAGAAGGCCAGTAAACATTTTATGAATTTTTGAGTTAAAAGTATCTCACTGGGCTGAGTCTATGAAGGAAGCACTCATTTTGATTCTTTCAATAGCATTTTTTGAGGCTTATTGAGTGCTGGGTACAGGAAGATGAGTAAGATGTGACTGATGCTTCAAGGAATTCTCAGTGTAGAAGAAGATAGTGGGAGAAAAGGCATGATAATCAGATCACATAGGTTACCTAAATTCAGATTGTGGTTCCTCCACTTCCAAGTCACAAACAACCTTGGGAAAGTTGTTTAGCTTTTCTGGGCCTCAGTTTCCTCATCTATAAAATGGGGACACTGTTAGTACCTATATCATTGGATTATTATGAGGAAGACTTGTGTTAAAACAAGAAAGAGATTAGAAAATGCCCTGGTACATTGCAAGCAATCAACCAATGCCAGCTGCCATTCATTATTAGACCCATGATGGATGGCAGAACAGATGGAAACACAGAGAATAAAGAGCCTGATTACCTAGCTATGTGAAGGAAAACACCCCAGAGAGCTGATAGAATATGGGAAGGCTTGGTGATTAAGATGAGTTCAGGGGAGAAGAAGCAGTGAAAACAAAGGTAAAGGGCAGCAGACATTTGGAGGTAAATGGCCCCTAGCAGGTATGGTTGGATGCTATAGTGTGAGCGTCAACTGTGAGGGAGGGGTTCTGGGGCTAGAGCCTGGCAGCCTGAATCCTGTAAGTCAGTGCCTTCCAAACAGTGTTCCTTAGAGACCTAGATGAAAGGTTTTGTGGGATTGCCTCAGACACTGATAAGGAGAGGCTTGGGTGGATATGGTGCCAGGTCCCCTCCCTAGTTCTAAGCAGAGCAGAACTGGGTTTTTTTTTTTTTTTTTTAAATTAATTAATTAATTAATTAATTTTTGGCTGTGTTGGGTCTTCGTTTCTGTGCGAGGGCTTTCTCTAGTTGTGGCAAGCGGGGGCCACTCTTCATCGCGGTGCGCGGGCCTCTCACTGTCGCGGCCTCTCCTGTTGCGGAGCACAGGCTCCAGACGCGCAGGCTCAGTAGTTGTGGCGCACGGGCCTAGTTGCTCCGCGGCATGTGGGATTCTCCCAGACCAGGGCCCGAACCCGCGTACCCTGCATTGGCAGGCAGATTCTCAACCACTGCGCCACCAGGGAAGCCAAGAACTGCTTTTTATCTCTTTTATATATTGTGTTTTCATGTAAGATTTTTGTTTGAATAAAAGGATCTGCTCCTTAAAAACTATTTGAATTTAAAAAATGATCAAGGATGGATAAACAACAAGGTCCTACTCTATAGCACAGGGGACTATATTCAATATCCTGTGATGAACCATAATGGAAAAGAATATGTATATATATATGTATAACTGAGTCACTTTGCTGTACTGTAGAAATTAATACAACATTGTAAATCAACTATTAAATAAATAAATGAATATCCACTGAAGTTTTGATCAAGGAAGAAACATGATCAGGCTTGAATTTTAAAATAATTTTGTGATTCCTTATTTTTTTTAGCAAAGGTTATAAAACCCCTTGGTATGAATTTTTCTGATAGATAGGAAGTCAGTATTGCTATACTTCAGGCTTTAACAGGACTGGGGTAGGGTAGAAGTGATGAGTGATCACGTGTCATGCTGAGAACCAGGCAAAGCTCTCAATGGCATTGGTACCACCCCTTGGGGGTGCCTTGTGAATCTCTGCAGATGGTTTTGGTTGTCATAAAAATGGAGAGGGTGCTCTGGCATTTAGTAGGTGGAGGCCAGGGACGCTAGACACTCTGCAATGTACAGAGTAGTCCCCATTCTACCTGGTTTTCACATATGCATGAAGGTAAAACACCTGGGTATAATTACAGAAGCCTGTAACCTAACTTTTTTACACAGAGTAAAACACAAAGTATTTTTGGTATGGTTCTAGTGTATGCTGAATTTATCAGGAATGGAACTGCTGTGTGAATGGAGGAAATGTTGTATTTTGTTCAATTTTTTTAAAATTTGCCAGGAGTTGTTCACTATTTTGAAAAGTAACATCACAAGGCATTTGAGTTCCCAATACACTCACCCGTATCAGTCAGCCTTTGTAGCTGCCACATTCACTATGAGTCTCCAGTGAGTCTACCTCTGGATAGATGCAGGTGTCTGATTACTTCATTATGTCACCTATGCAGTTGTACTCCAGGGCATTTATGTATTTTTCCCTTATATTACAGGCAGAGCATTATATTTGTTTCTTTAAATAGTCTGTGCAGGTAGTTTATCTTGGAATTTCTTTGCAGCAAATAAAGATGTCTCATAAAATATTTGCTATAAAAATGGGGCTTGGAGTATGACAGGGTTGAGAGCCAGTGTGTCAAAGTAACACAAAAGTATTTTCAAACCACTCAGTTTCTCTTATACTATGGTGGATTGGGAATCAAGTTCATTTCTCGATTTGACTTTAACTTTTCCAAACAGAGGCCATTTTTATTCACATGTTGTAGAAAATGATGGAGGGTGATAAAGCACTCCAAAGGCAAGAAGACCACTGTGTGCATTCAACACAAGGGCTGGGCCATTAAGGGGCAGAGGGGTTCATCTGGCAGGTCCAGACCACAGTCCTGGGCAGGATGCTTCAGGTTATTGTATGTCTACAATTTGGGAAAATGCTCTTCCAGCATCAGGTCCTATTCCAGCTGCGTGTCTTGACACCCAGTCAAAAGTAATTTCAGGAAGTGATATATTACAACTTTCCTTTTTTTGGAGGCAAACAGTTTTTAATAATTTGTTAATATATACTGTAGACATATAATCACAAATACGCAACTATTCATTACAGGTCAAATTGCCCAGCATTTAAAGAGTCAAAATATAAATTCTTTTTAAAAATTACCATGTTTTAAAAAACAGGCAAATCTTAATTTTCTTCTTTGGTCTTTCATCACTTTGGTCTGATATTTTCATCAAATTGTGCCAGTTCATCAATAATGCTTTTGCCAGTATGTTATTTATATATGTCCAAAGCAGGATGTTGCCAACTCCTTTGAGACAACCTGAGTCTATAGACCTCTCAACAAATTGACCTCAGGATGGACTATGTGGTTACTTCATATGTTTGTTATTCTTCGACAAAAGCTTCTGTGGAGGCTGCATCAAAATGCTTTTTAGTCCAGACGTGGCCCCATGCTTACTAACTGGCCATTTTATGTTACAAGTACATTTCTAAGTGTTAATCTTCTGCTTACATAAGATAAACTGGAACACTAAAATTTTTTTCCAAAGAAAATGAAGCTGTGGATTTATAATGGGATAGGAAGCAGGGAGAAGGAGAGACAGAGGCCATGCTTTCTACTCATTAACTTTCCATTAATAAACTAAGATAAATTCTTGCTTTATAAGTCTAATGGGTATTTGTGAGCAGCCTGTTGGCAGGTACCATCTTAATAACAAGTAAAAATATTTGATTCACAGTCCTAGAGGCCCTTCCTCTTTTAATACCAATGTTAGTTGTATCTAATATATATGCAATCCTAGTAACTGGTAGTTTACGTAGGTCTTGAGACCACTTATCGCTATTTACTGTGGTTGTGTCTTTAATTAAAACAATAATTTCCATGGATAAATAAAACAGCAAAGCTTAATTCAGAACTAGTTAATATCCTACTTCCAATTTATCTAACTATTAGGATTAACGGCAAAAAGTAAATGTTATAATAATCAGTCATTACTTTTTTATCTTTCTTTAGCAATGTAATGAGGGGAACAATTTTTCTGATTAATCAGAGGTCCTTGTGGCATGGACATATATACACTACCAAATGTAAAATAGATAGCTAGTGGGAAGCAGCCGCATAGCACAGGGAGATCAGCTCGGTGCTTTGTGACCACCTAGAGGGGTGGGATAGGGAGGGTGGGAGGGAGATGCAAGAGGGAGGAGATATGGGGATATATGTATACATATAGCTGATTCACTTTGTTATATAGCAGAAACTAACACAACATTGTAAAGCAATTATACTCTGATAAAGATGTTAAAAAAAAATGATTTACCCCCAAGGCTTTTCCAGATAACTAACTAGATCATAATATCTAACTATATTCTAACTACAACCCAAATATCTAATGAAATAATTCTGAAGTAGATAATTCTTGTGACTTTTAAGAATTCTAATTAGGCAATTAGGTATCTTGAAAGAAGGATATTCGTTAGACCCTTTTTGAGCTCTCAATATATGGATTTTGGTCTTAATCTTAAAATATGTATTTGAAAAATATTTATTCACCCTGAGCAAGGTATTGTGCAAGGTGCTAATCTTGTTCATGTGTATCTCTCAGTGCTGGGCTTACTGGGAGTCAGTGGGAAGAACTAAAGAATGTAATCTGGGGGTGAAGAAGGGGCCGGCCTTTGAGCGACAGTGACGCAAGATGGCAGCCACCATGGGCTAGGGAGTAAAAGTCCCTCGCAATTTCCCACTGTTGGAAGAACTCAAAGTAGGCCAGAAAGGAGTAGGCGATGGCACAGTTAGCTGGGGTCTAGAAGATGACAAAGACACGACACAAGATGGACACGGATGATAATTGGGCCTCCAAGAACAGTTTATGAAAACTGAATACACAGCCTTAAAATAGAATGTGGACCTAAATACCCAGAAGCACCCCCCGCCTTTGTAAGATTTGTAACAAAAATTAATATGAATGGACTTAATAGTTCTAATGGAGTGGTGGACCCAAGAGCCATATCAGTGCTAGCAGAATGGCAGAATTCATATAGCATCAAAGTTGTCCTGCAAGAGCTTTCGGCGCCTAATGATGTCTAAAGAAAATATGAAACTCCCTCAGCCTCCTGAAGGACAGTGTTACAGCAATTAATCAAAAAGAAAAACCACAGGCCCTCCCTTACCCCCCATTCAACTTAAGCAGTCGTCTTCATTTTCCACAGTAGTAAATTTTCTAGATACGTCTTGTAGACCTCAAAGTACTGGAAAGGAAGCTCCCATTCAAAGGCAGTTTATCGTAAGATACTGTAAATGATACTAATTTTTTGATACTATTTCCATTTGAAATATATAAGTTGTGCTGTAACAAATCATCCTGTCAAGTGTAACCACTGTCCACATAGTTGAACTTCCGGGATCAAGAAAGTGTATTTAAATTGATTCCCATCATAACCGGCGGGGCACATCTAACTCAACTGTCAAAAGACACATCCCGCAATCACCTTGCTGCTGATTACATGGCCTGGGGTCTCTGCCTTCTCCCCCTTCCCCTCCCCCTGCCTCCCTCCCTCCCTGCAACAGCCCTCCAGCTTGGGGTGGCTTCTTAGAGTAGATGTGACGGTTTCAGGTCACAGCCTGTGGGACTCCTGCTGGGTGTGGGGGATGCTTCATCTGCACCCCTGGTTTCTTTCTTTAAGTCTTAAATGCTGCCCCCCTTCCAAGCCATCATCCTCTCCCCACCCTCCACTACCACCCTTGGCCGAAGCATAGATTGTAACCCCCTCGGCTCCCCTCTGAAATTGGCCTTTGGTGAGGAATTCAGGGATTTCCCCATATCTTCTACCCTCACCTTAATTGAGGGGTGCTGCTTTGTCCTTCCTCCTCCTCAAGTCCCTTTTTGCACCATCACCACCCAACACTTTCCATGACACTTCCTTGCTTTGGCCAGAAGCCATCAGGTAAGGTTGGAGAGCATCTCTGACCTCCCTCATTTAGTTTTGGAACCACACTTATTTACTCTCCACCAGCCTGGGAAATGAATATTGGGTGCTCAGCCCTGCCACCCTCTGCTGTCATCATCAGCTGATACGTTTTTTTAGCTCAGGTTTTGATAAGGTGAAAAGAAGGGTCACCAGGGTCATTCAGACCTGCCAGCTCTCAAAGTCCTTGGTGGTTAAACTTGGAGAAAGGCCACAGAAGACACTTGTAAGCACACACGATCCCTGTGAATGAATTGTTTTCTTTTCCTGTAATTGCTTTTGCTTTTAAAAATTGAAGACGTTTTAAACAGGGCTCTCATTTGGTCATCCTTGCAATCCATTTGGGGCTAGTTTGGAATCTGACAACTGGTACATAAAGAACCTTGAACTCGGTGCATACTTTGGTTTCAGTGCGGCTGCTTCTCTCGGTCCTCAGCAGGGATAGGAAAGAACTTGGCGTGCACGGCAGATCCCCGGAATTCCTGGCCAGTGGCGGCGTTTTCCACTTTTCTGTTCAGGACCACTAAATGCTGAGATGTTGGACGCATACCGAAATAAAAGCAATTCATTGTGTTCTAAGATTTTTTTTTTTTTTAAATTTAGTGTTTGTGCAAAACCACCTTTTAAAGCAGCAACTATCAAGTCTGAAAAGCAATTGATGTTTCCATTAATCTTTTTCTGGGGAAAACCTTAGTTCTAAGGATTTAACATCCTGTAAGTAAAGTTTAACATAACGGTATTCCATAAGTAGACTTTTTATTGTCAGACCATTGCCTGATTTTAATATAATGAAAAGAAGTGTGCGTTAATATTTAAAAAAAGAAAAAAGAATGTAATCTGATAACAGCACTTACTCTTTCAGAAGATGACAGATTCTAATAAGCATCACCTCGATCTTTTATAAGCATTAGTTTCTCTTATATCAATATGTAATTATTTTCTACCTGGGAGAGCACTTTTTCTGTCTTTCAACTTTCTTTATACCCCACATTAACAAGTAAGGTGCCTTAGTTTACCATTTATGGCTCACAATGAAATGATCCAAAATCATTCATTTTCCCTGTTCTTCTCTCATATTCTATGCCATCACCTTCTCCATGAAGCCTTCTCTGAGGTCTCTTAGTACAAAGGGATCCTCTCCCCTCAATGCTCTATAACATTCTCCTATGCCTCTTCTTAGGAACCACCATATTTGATCTAGTTTTCTAATTCTTCATGTATATATATTTCCCAATTCCTAGTTGTTCTGTTTCTGAGGGCTGTGCTTTTTCCGTGTGTACCCTTATTAGACACCCTGCCCCAAACACACACACACACACACACACACACACTCTCTCTCTCTCTCTCTCCTGACGATATGCAAAAAAAGTTTTTAAGTTTCATTAGGTCCCATTTGTTTATTCTTGTTTTTATTTCCATTTCTCTAGGAGGTGGGTCAAAAAGGATCTTGCTGTGATTTATGTCATAGAGTGTTCTGCCTATGTTTTCCTCTAAGAGTTTGATAGTGTCTGGCCTTACACTTAGGTCTTTAATCCATTTTGAGTTTATTTTTGTGTATGGTGTCAGGGAGTGTTCTAATTTCATACTTTTACATGTACCTGTCCAATTTTCCCAGCACCACTTATTGAAGAGGCTGTCTTTTCTCCACTGTATATGCTTGCCTCCTTTATCAAAGATAAGGTGACCATATGTGCGTGGGCTTATCTCTGGGCTTTCTATCCTGTTCCATTGATCTATATTTCTGTTTTGGTGCCAGTACCAAACTGTCTTGATTACTGTAGCTTTGTAATATAGTCTGAAGTCAGGGAGCCTGATTCCTCCAGCTCCATTTTTCGTTCTCAAGATTGCTTTGGCTATTCGGGGTCTTTTGTGTTTCCATACAAATTGTGAAATTTTTTGTTCTAGTTCTGTGAAAAATGCCAGTGGTAGTTTGATAGGGATTGCATTGAATCTGTAGATTGCTTTGGGTAGCAGAGTCATTTTCACAATGTTGATTCTTCCAATCCAAGAACATGGTATATCTCTCCATCTATTTGTATCATCTTTAATTTCTTTCATCAGTGTCTTATAGTTTTCTGCATACAGGTCTTTTGTCTCCTTAGGTAGGTTTATTCCTAGATATTTTATTCTTTTTGTTGCAATGGTAAACGGGAGTGTTTTCTTAATTTCACTTCCAGATTTTTCATCATTAGTATATAGGAATGCAAGAGATTTCTGTGCATTAATTTTGTATTCCAAAACTATGTTGAATAATAGTGGTGAGAGTGGGCAACCTTGTCTTGTTCCTGATCTTAGTGGAAATGGTTTCAGTTTTTCACCACTGAGGACAATGTTGGCTGTGGGTTTGTCATATATGGCCTTTATTATGTTGAGGAAAGTTCCCTCTATGCCTACTTTCTGCAGGGCTTTTATCATAAATGGGTGTTGAATTTTGTCAAAAGCTTTCTCTGCATCTATTGAGATGATCATATGGTTTTTCTCCTTCAATTTGTTAATATGATGTATCACGTTGATTGATTTGCATATATTGAAGAATCCTTGCATTCCTGGAATAAACCCCACTTGATCATGGTGTATGATCCTTTTAATGTGCTGTTGGATTCTGTTTGCTAGTATTTTGTTGAGGATTTTTGCATCTATGTTCATCAGTGATATTGGCCTGTAGTTTTCTTTCTTTGTGACATCTTTGTCTGGTTTTGGTATCAGGGTGATGGTGGCCTCGTAGAATGAGTTGGGGAGTGTTCCTCCCTCTGCAATATTTTGGAAGAGTTTGAGAAGGATAGGTGTTAGCTCTTCTCTAAATGTTTGATAGAATTTGCCTGTGAAGCCATCTGGTCCTGGGCTTTTGTGTGTTGGAAGATTTTTAATCAGAGTTTCAATTTCAGTGCTTGTGATTGGTCTGTTCATATTTTCTATTTCTTCCTGGTTCAGTCTCAGCAGGTTGTGCATTTCTAAGAATCTGTCCATTTCTTCCAGGTTGTCCATTTTATTGGCATACAGTTGCTTGTAGTAATCTCTCATGATCGTTTGTATTTCTGCAGTGTCAGTGGTTACTTCTCCTTTTTCATTTCTAATTCTATTGATTTGAGTCTTCTCCCTTTTTCTCTTGATGAGTCTGGCTAATGGTTTATCAATTTTGTTTATCTTCTCAAAGAACCAGCTTTTAGTTTCATTGATTTTTGCTATTGTTTCCTTCATTTCTTTTTCATTTATTTCTGATCTGATCTTTATGATTTCTTTCCTTCTGCTAGCTTTGGGGTTTTTTTGTTCTTCTTTCTCTAATTGCTTTAGGTGCAAGGTTAGGTTGTTTATTCGAGATGTTTCCTGTTTCTTGATGTAGGCTTGTATTGCTATAAACTTCCCTCTTAGAACTGCTTTTGCTGCATCCCATAGGTTTTGGGTCGTCGTGTCTCCATTGTCATCACAAATTGTGTTTTGAAAGATCCCTTACAGATATTAATTCACACACTCCCTTCATGAATTATTCTAGAAATAGTATGCAAGCAATTAGAATATGGAAAGTATTCAGGCCCCTGTGGCCTGAAAAGCCAAATCACAATAATCTTCTCTCAAGATACCTTTGCCATCACAGCAGAGAACAGCAAGCTGTTCCTTCTACTAACTGTCACTTGAACTTATCTGAACTGCACTAATATTCTTCCCTGACCTACCAGGCTGTTTCTGGTCCCTTAAAACACAGACCAGCTAAACACCACAGTACCCATCATTATTCACATTTCCATAAAGTAGAGAACCACGCAGTAGGAGAGAAGACAAACAGCTACAGTTAGTTTCTTGTAATAACTTCCGAGGTTTGCAGCGTTGACTTAGGAAGAGCTATGAGGAGAGAGAACTCCAAGTGCTCAAGTGACAAAATCCACTTCCCAAATATGCTGCGCAAACTTAAAATTTCCCTGCCAAAGAGTATTGCTATGTTTATGAAATGTCAGTTAGTTTACAAAATAAAAAGACCTTCTATCTGGAGCTGGGCAAATGATATGTAGGGAAGCTGTATCCCAAGGGCTTGTTGGGGCCTAGAGCAGGCTTCCCCCAAAATATGCCTCAATGCCATATTGATTATTTTGAATTAAAGTTACTTAAGAAGCAGCTGATGCAAGAGGGACACTTTAAGGCCCCCCCCGACCCCCATCTCCCTGAAGGCAGGGAATAAATCTCTCATGTGAAAGGTATACCCCCTGCATCTGGAGGTAGAAGGATACCCTTATCACCAGAGATAGGAAATTTGGGGCCAAGAAACCTGTGTAAACAAACCTTATTACTTCCTTAATTTACTACACAAAGCCCAAATCCAAGCCCAAACTCTGTTTAGATTCTTCACTAATTAAGCACCCAAAGCCTATTTCTTTGTCTTGTTAATTCCTCAGTTATTTATTGTTTCTTTGTCTAAAAAATATAAAGTCTGCTTGCTTTGGTCATTTCTTAGGTCCCATTTCCATGAGATTTCCTTGCACATGAATTAAAATTTGTTTCTTTTTCTCCTGTTAACCTGTCTTGTGTCAGTTTATTATTGGTCCAACCACAAGAACTCAAGAGGGGTAGAGGGGGAAATTTCCCCCACTCTGACGGGCTCTTTCCAGAAAATAACCTTCTTGGGGAAGACTAGACTCAGAGCAAGAGAAACAGGCTTCCTGAAACTGGGATAAAAATCGGAATTAGGTACCACTCACTTCTGGAATTGGGGAACCATCATTACTAGTCATCATTCACAAGCAGGAGCAGCTGAGGCTCTGGTTCCAGGGTAGAAGCGAAGATTTTTCCTCCCCTGTAAGAAGAAGGGAGGAGATTTCCTATCTCTGAAATGCCCTAAGACTCAACTATTGCTGATCTGAGAGAGATATCAACTCACTAGTGTCTCCCTGCAAAAGAGCCCTCACATAAGTAATCCACATCAGACTACAGAAATATTTCACAACAGAGTGGTTAATATAATCTCTTCAGAAATGTTTCTCTGGCTTTACCATAGGCTGGTAATGGAGCAAGAAGAGAGAACCCAACACAGGCAGACTTTCCAGTAATTGGATCACTGCCTACAATCCACTAAAAATAATACTTTACTTTACATTTTTTTCTCCTGCATCTGTACAATTCATGCAAATGTCTGAGGAACCAAAGACATCTAGAAAGTAATGAAGAAATAATACGTAAAATAACTATTCCACAATGTGGTAGAACAAAATTTTGAATATGTGTAGTGTCAATTTTTAAAGTTTCCCTTATGGTTTATTTTGATAAAATTTCAATGCCTTTATCTAGTAAGATTTCAAAGTTGAAGTTTTAATCTGACTGGTCAATGAAGAAATGGACAAATTTCTAGAAATACAATCTCCCAAGACTGAACCAGGAAGAAATAGAAAATATGAACAGACCAATTACCAGTAATGAAACTGAATCAATAATAAAAAAAAACTTCCCAACAAAAAAAGGTTCAGGACCAGATGGCTTCCGAGGTAAATTCTATCAAACATTTGGAGAAGAGTTAACATCTGTTCTTCTCAAACTATTCCAAAAAATTAGAGAGGAAGGAATGCTTCCGAATTCATTGTATAAGGCCACCATCACCCTGATTCCAAAACCAGACAAAGATATTACCAGTAAAGAAAATTACAGGTATCACTGATATTGAACATAGATGCAAAAATCCTCAAAAAATATTAGCAAACTGAATCCAACAATACGTTAAAAGAATCATACATCATGATCAAGTGGGATTTATTGCAGGGATGCAAAGATTTTTAATATCTGGGAATCAATGTGATACACCACATTAACAAATTAAAGAATACAAATCATATGATCATCTCAATAGATGCAGAAAAAGCTTTTGTCAAAATTCAACATCCATTTATGATAAGAATTTTCCAGAAAGTGGGTATAGAGGGAACATATCTCAACATAATAAAGGCCATATATGATGAGCCCACAACTAACACCATACTCAGTGGTGAAAAGTTGAAAGCATTTCCTCTAAGATCAGGAACAAGACAAGGATGTCCACTCTCACCATTTTTACTCAACATAGTATTGTAAGTCCTAGCCACAGCAATCAGAGAAGAAAAAGAAATAAAAGGAATCTGAACAGGAAAGGAAGAAGTAAAACTGTCACTGTTTGCAGATGGCATGATACTATACATAGAAAATCCTAAAGATGCCACAAAAAAATTACTAAAGTTCATTAATGAATTTGGTAAAGTTGCAGGATACTAAATTAATATACAGAAATCTGTACCAATTCTGTATATTAACAATGAACTATCAGAAAGAGAAATTAAGGAAACAATCCCATTTACAATCACACCAAAAAGAATAAAATACCTAGGAATAAACTAACCTAAAGAAGTAAAACGCCTGTACTCTGAAAACTATAAGACACTGATGAAAGAAATTGAAGAGGACACAAACAGATGGAAATATACCATGTTTATGGATTGGAAGACTTAGTACTTTTAAAATGACCATACTACCCAAGCACTCTACAGATTCAATGCAGTCCCTATCAAATTATCAATGGCAATTTTCACAGAACTGGAACAAAAATTTTTAAAAATTTGTTTGGAAACACAAAGACCCCGAATAGCCATAACAATCTTGAGAAAGAAAAATGGAGCTGGAGGAATCATGATCCCTGACTTCAGACTGTATTACAAAGCTACAGTCATCAAAACAGTATGGTACTGGCACACACACAAAACAACGCACAGATCAATGAAACAGGATGGAAAGCCCGGAAATAAACCCATGCACTTATGTTCAATTAATCTATGACAAAGGAGGCAAGAATATACACTGGAGAAAAGACAGCCTCTTCAATAAGTGGTGCTGAGAAAACTGGACAGCTACAGGTAAAAAAATGAAATTAGAATATTCTCTAATACCATATACAAAAATAAACTAAAAATGGATTAAAGACCTAAATGTAAGAACAGAAAGCATAAAATGCATAGAAGAAAACACAGATGGAACACTGACATAAATTGTAGCAATTTTTTGGGGATCTGTCTCTTAAAGCAAAGGAAACAAAAGCAAAAGTAAACAAATGGGACCTAAACTTAAAAGCTTTTGCACAGCAAAGGAAACTATCAACAAAACGAAAAAACAAACCTACTAAATGAGAGAAAATATTTGCAAATGACATGACCAATAAATGGTTAATATCCAAAATATATAAACAGCTCATATAATTCAACACCAAAAACAAAAAACAAAAAAACAAACAAATGGGCAGAATACCTGAATAGACATTTTTCCAAATAGCTATTGGAAGATATACAGATGGTCAATAGGCACAAGAAAAAAATGCTCAACATTGTTAATCATCAGAGAAATGCAAATTAAAACCACAATGAGATATCACCTCATGTCTGTCAGAATGGCTAAAATCAAAAGGAATACAAATAACAAATGTTGCCACACACCTATGTTCAATTAATCTTTGACAAAGGAGGCAAGAGTATACATTGGTGAAAAGACAGACTCTTCAGCAAGTGATGTTGGGAAAGTTGGACAGCTGCATGTAAATCAATGAAGTTAGAACACTCCCTCACACCATACACAACAATAAACTCTATATGGCTTAAAGACTTAAATATAAGACATGACACCATCAAACTCCTAGAAGAGAACACAGGAAAAACATTCTCTGACATAAATCATACCAGTGCTTTCATAGGTCAGTCGCCCAAGGCAATAGAAATGAAAGCAAAAATAAACAAATGGGACTTAAGCAAACTTATAAGCTTTTGCACAGCAAAGAAAACCATAAACAAAATGAAAAGGCCACCTACGGACCTGGAGAAAATATCTGCAAATGATGTGACTGACAAGGGATTAATTTCCAAAATATATAAACGCTCATACAACTCAATAACAAAAAAACAAACAACCCAATCAAAAAATGGGCAGAAGACCTAAATAGACATTTCTCCAAAGAAGACATATAGATGGCCAACAGGCACACGAAAAGTTGCTCAACATCGCTAATTATTAGAGAAATGCAAATCAAAACTACAATGAGGTATCACATCACACCCGTCAGAATGGCCATCATCAAAAAAATCTACAAACAATAAACGCTGGAGAGGGTGTGGAGAAAAGGGAACCCTCTTGCCCTATTGGTGGGAATGTAAATTGATACAGCCACTATGCAGAACAGTATGGAGGTTCCTTAAAAAACTAAAAATAGAACTACCACATGACCCAGCAATCCCACTCCTGGGCATATACCCGGAGAAAACCATAATTCAAGAAGACACATGCACCCCAATGTTCATTGCAGCACTATTTATAATAGCCAGGACATGGAAGCAACCTAAATGTCTATTGACAGATGAATGGATAAAGTAGATGTGGTATATATACACAATGGAATACTACTCGGCTATAAAAAAGAATAATATTTTGCCATTTGCAACAACATGGATGGACTTGGAGGGCATTTTGCTAAGTGAAATAAGTCAGAGACAGACAAACACTGTATGATATCACTTATATGTGGAATCTAAAAAATAAAACAGACTAGTAAATATAACAAAACAGAAATAGAGTCACAGATATAAAGAACAAACTAGTGGTTACCAGGGGGAAGATGGAAGGCGGAAGTAGCAAGATAGGGATAGGGGATCAAGAAGTACAAACTTCTATGTGTAAAATAAATAAGCTACAAGGATATATCATACAGCACAGGGAATGTAGCCAATATTTTGTAATAACTATAAATGGAGTATAACTTTAAAAAATTGTGAATCACTGTGTTGTACACCTGAGACATATAATATTATACATCAACTATACCTCAATAAAAATTAAATTAAAAAGATTTTTTTCAATGCTTTTATCTAGTAAGATTTCAAAGTTGAAGTTTTCATCTGACGGGTCAGCTGCCAAAAGGCTTCTGTATAACTACACATATTGAACTACCTTGCAGTACTTGTATTGCAACCTTGAGTCAAAGAAGCATAACAGAACTGTTGACAAAGGCCAAAAATTAAAATACCTTTAAAAATTACAAACAAATAATACATGAAATAGCCCAGGATATTTTCTAATTAAAGCTTTTATAACAGTTCCACAATTTCATCCATTCAGATATACTTTTTGTCTCCACCTCTGATTTAGTTCTTTTGTTTTTCCAAAGTGCAATCAAGTTCTAAATCACAGAATTATGGACTTTTTAAAGTGAAACATTAACAATTGAATAGTAGTGATAAAAATTAACTCAAAATTAACTCAAAAAGAAAAATGACAAGTGATTCTTATATTTACGTCTACAACTCTGGGCAAAAATCTGGGAAAACTAGTTTAAAAAGATAAAAGTAAATTAGAATTTGTTGCTCCTTAGCAATCAGTTTTATAATATTATCATATATTCTTAGCATTGGGTAGGACTTTTGGGATCATCTAGTTCAAACTCCGATCAGATACCTAAATCTATATAGCATCCTGTGGCAGCAGCCATTCAGATTTTATTTAAATGCCTCAAATCTCCTATATAACATTCAGTTGATGACCTTACTTCATATTTCTTAGGAGTAAATAGCTATCGTCAGCCAGGAAATGCCTTATCTTCCTGTCATGAAATACATCAGCCTAGTCATACACTTTGCCAGTGATGTGCTGGTAAATGGTTCCCAAACAGGAGTCCATGAAAAATAAAAGCCTTGATTTGTATCATTTGCTGATTCCCATGGTAAAAATACCTAGGTCAGGTTCTCTGACAGCAAAGTTCAGAAGAGATGCACATTATGTCTTCTCATGAACAAACAATCCTTCCCTTTTGTTACTGTGATAAGGATGTTCTGTCAAAGGCCAATCCCTCAATTTTAGTTCTCGATCCAATCCCCTCTAATTTTCTCAAAACTTCACTCACAGATAAACTTCCTCTCTCCTAAATCATCAAATTTATCAATTTCTGGAGGAATTTTCCTACCAGCATCTATCATGATATGTATGATCACAGCATTCTCTTTTAGTCTTTAAATAGCATTCATTAGTACTTGATAGTTCTTATATGTTTAATTTTTTAAATGTATTCAAATTCTGTCTCCTCAATTAGAATGTAAGTCTTACATGTTCAGAGGCGTTCTCTGGCTTGCTCACAGCCTTATCTCCAGAAGCTACAATAGTTCTAGGCACACAGTACATACCCAATAAATAGTCACCAATTTATGGAAAGAATAGGAAACTTCATAGTACAGCTTTTTGGTTTTGATAGAACTTATTGTTACAAATTGCTTCTTTATGTTGGTAGGAATGAGCCTTCTAATTCTACTGGTTTCAGATATGCTAATTAAGATAAATGAATAGAGTTCGTGTGCTGATTCTTTAAAGAGCAGGGAAAGGATGGGGCATGCATGAATCATCAAATACCTTAACCAATTAGTTGAGGGAATCATACCAGTTTGAAAGTAATCAAATACATGCTTACCTATCCTAACATTACACATTCTTATAAAGTATACCACACTAATTTAAACTGCTGTTCATTGATAAATGCCCTGACCATTAATATTAAGGAAGGGTCAAAAAACTTTGTTATTTGTTCCTTGGTTATAACTCCTGGTAAATGAATTATAATGTCATATATTTTCACATTAGAAAATAAAGTTAACTGATAAGATTTTATCTGAATTCCAAGAATACGGTCTTTCTTAAAAATTTTGGTAATGGATGACTAAATAACTCATCAGAATGACCCCTGCTCCCTTTTGCTGTGGACACATACATCTTTCAGCATTGATACTGCCCCCTCTCAGGCTGTTGTGCAGGCTTCTATGCCCCAGCCCACTCCTTAAATATTCGTGACCCTTAAGTTTTCTTCCCTGGGCTCTCTGCTTTTTCCTCTCTGCATACTCTCCCCTGTTGATCTCAGCCAGTCCTGATGTTTCAATGATCAAAAGCGGACAATTCCCCAGATTTTATTCTCCAGCCCAAATCTCTCTCTTGAGCTTCAAAATTCGCAAACTCAGCTGTCCACCAGATTTCTGCATTCAAATATAACACAAGTATCTCAAAGGACAGGTTACAAACTGAACATAACTTCCTCCAACTCCCTCTCAGCCCTCTTCTGTCTTCCAACTTTGCCTATCTCAGAGAATGGTACCACCTTCCATCCAGTTGAAAAACTATTTTCTCCCCTATCATAAACCTTTATTACACTCATTCTGACTTGCCTCTTTCCTTATTGTCTCCCTCACTAGAGGGTGAGCCCTATCTTTACCAAAGTATCTCCGGCGCCCAGCAGCATACTTATCAAACGTAAGTTCTCAGTAAGTATTTATTGAAACTTATTTTTCTCTAAGGTATTAGAGAGAAGACCCATGGATCCCTTTAGGTTTTCATCCCTCTCTAAAATCCAGACACTTACATCTATTAGGGAAGTGCCAAATTAAGTATTTATTAAGTGAATGTGGTCAAGTTCTGTACAGATAATACACTATAATCAGTTTCCCTTTGTGGCACCAACAGTAAGCCTTAAACTGGCTAATCCAGTATAAATCACAACCTTTAAATATGCCAATTCAATGCCTCAATGCCTTGTCCTTATTCTCATTTTTGATGCCTTTTTCTTTCCAATTACATGCTTGAAGCACAATACACTGAAGTATAATTCTTCTTCCTTAATACCATAGTGGTTTAAATTTAGATTCTTTAGAATTTTAAGGGAAATGCGTAAAAAAAGAGGATTGAAAAAGTTGTTAATACTTCACACGAAAAGTGCAATTCTAAACGAAAAAAGTCAGACCCTGGAAATTTCTCTATTCAACAATGAGCTTTATACTTAAATTTATTGTGGTTACTTTGCTTGTTTTTGCTCTTTGTCATAAAGCCTCCGTGGATCCATTGTGGGATTAGACCCAAGCATTGAACCATGGGGAAGACCTCTGAATGATAAACTTCTCAGATTGAAACTGGGCTCTATTCTAACCTGGAGAGGGTGAGAAGACACCATTTGAATGGGGAAATTATGGGCAGGAGGAAGAGTATGAAGTGGTTTTCAGTCTGGATACCTTTACTGTCCTGGAGAGCCTAACATTCTTCCCTCACATAAATCTAGAAGGTGTCCATGGAATGAGAAGTGAAGACAACAGTAGGGTTATCTGAGTCCACTAGACTGTCTAACATATAAACTAATGGTGAGACCACTGTGTTATCAGGGGAAGAGGAGCTCCAGTGTGGCTGGCCCAATGGAGAGAATATTTTGACTCTTTTTAAATTGAGTACTGTATTTATATGAAAGAAAATGCTCGTGAAGTGTGGGCATGGATATTTATGCACTCACATATTTTTATTAGCTTGCTAGCATTTGCTCAGATATTTAAAAGTCTTTTGGAGTGACTAACAAACTACATTGTCAATCTTCGTAAGTACTAGACAATATAAAATCAGTCCTAATAACAGCTTTGACAGGATTTAATAAAGCACACACAAAAAAATGTGTAATTTGCACAGGCTAATTTACACATATGTATAACTGAGAAATGAATTTGGAAGATGTTAGTTTCCCATCTGTACCACACAGAGAAAAATGGGAAGAAAAATGATTTACCAACTGTCAATAAACAATTTTAAGTGTATTCTCGTGGTCTCATCCCAAAATAAAATTTCCAGTATCCAAAATATATTTTCTAAGCTCCCTTGCTAAGGTGGTGTTTTATTTCCATGTGAGTCCATAATTTCTATATATGTGTCACAATATGTTGATTTTCAGTACCTAAATTATTGTTTTTTAAGACTGCATAATCAAATTTAGTCAGTGTTGTTTGTGGTTAAGAAACAAAAGACCGGGCTTCCCTGGTGGCACAGTGGTTGAGAGTCTGCCTGCCAATGCAGGGGACACACGTTCGAGCCCTGGTCTGGGAAGATCCCACATGCTGCGGAGCAACTAGGCCCGTGAGCCACAAGTACTGAGCCTGCGCGTCTGGAGCCTGTGCTCCGCAACAAGAGAGGCCGCGACGGTGAGAGACCCGCGCAACGCGATGAAGAGTGGCCCCCGCTCGCCGCAACTGGAGAAAGCCCTCGCACAGAAACGAAGACCCAACGCAGCCAAAAATAAATAAATTAATTAATTAAAAAGAAAAAAGAAATAACTCTATTAAAAAAAAAAAAAGAAACAAAAGACAGTGATTTGGTCAGGTCACACGCATGGAATATTTCTTTATTTTTATTTTTTTTCTGAATTCTTGAATGCTTACCTTCTTTCATTGAGTTTATAATTTCTACTCTCCTAAGTTATATTATGGATCACAATATGCACCAGCTTGCCTTAGGCTTGAATGTTAAATTGAGAGTCTAGATTACAGAGCTAAGACGTCTTATTAACCTTCTTGCTCTAACTTAAAAACATGTATGGTCAATCATTTTTGCCAGCATTCAAATGGGATTTGTGTATCTCATTGAGTATGATAAAAATTGTTTAGGATTAAGTAGGCTTGAACACAATATTAGTATAAATCTCTGGGTAAGAAGTACAGTTCCAGATTTACATGACAGAATACTGTTTCCAAGCATATTAATCAATTCCCTTTGACTCCCTTTACTCACGGAATTTGTTCACTAATTCTATTACAGAGGCCTTCTCTATCTTGCCCAATTAGACAGAGGCACTGATTGCTAATTTAATAGGTAGTTACTTGGGGTAGGAAGAATATGAAAGGGGTCATTACAGAACCTGAGAGTCAAAATGACAAAGTCATTAGTTAAAAAAAAAAAAAAAAAAAGGAGTTGGTCTAGGGTCTAGCTAGAAGAGAGAAAATTCTGATGCAGACTTGCAGAGTTAAGTTTTTAGCTCCCACTTCTAACTCATTCCTGGGCTGGGAGAGGTGGGAAATAGAAAGACTGGAAAAGATTTCACAGGGTCTGATCTCAGAGTTCAGCTTGACCAGCCAGCATCAGAGCTGACCAGCAGAGCAGAAGTTGGTAATAAGGAGCTATAAAGTTTGTTCTGCTCAGTTCCATTTGATGAGGTTAATACAGCCAGTACTCTTATTAAGTATCCCCTGAATGCCATTCAGTCTAAGTGCGTGATGAGTATTAATTCACTTAATCCTCACAGGAATCCTATAATAAGTACTATTATTATTATTTCTATTTTATGAAAGGGGAAACAGAGGGACAAAAAGTGACAGGTCCAAGATCACACAAGTACTGAAGCCAGGACGTCCACCAGCCAACCTGACTTCAGAGGCCACACTCTTGACCAACACTCTACTGCCCTTTCAGGAGGGTGCATTCAAGTAACCAGCCCATGTGTCACCTGTTTACCATCCAGCAGGAGTGATACCCAAGACTTTGCCCATCAGCCCCACAGATGTCCTGTGTGCAGACAGCACCCATTTCGGTGACCCAGGATAATCACTCATAAGCCCCCAAGAATGCATGTTGGGACTTTGGATAGTTGTGAGTGGTCATTACCCAGTTCATTAACTGGATAAGGAGGGACGAGATGGAACCAACCGATGAACTCCCACCAGGGCAATGGCAGCAGTGGCACGCATAGCTTTTGGTTACTAAAATAGTGTTGATACTTTAATTCTTATGGTTTCAAGGAGACTCAAGCATAGACCCCCAACACTGGACACAGGCTCAGCTCAGCAAATGGGAATACCAATAAGGAGGCTAAGCCTGCAGCATCTCCTGTAAATAACCTGGTAGAGGATGTTGGAGCATGGGGAGGGAAGCTGAGCCTGCAGACTTCTAAAGCTCTTTCATTTCAGAGGCTTGACGATTCTGTGATTCCAGGGAGATGTTGCTGCTCTTTCCGCAGTTTCTATCTTTTCATGTTGGCAGCTCAAACAGGTTCTGGGATGCTGGAATGAAGCTACTTATTAAAAAATAATTAACAGTGAGATCACATGGGCGAGGCTGGGTTTTAACAAAAGAGCTCATGGAATTTTCAGGGTTTAAAAACTGCTATACGTGAACCTGAAGACTAAAATTAGCAACAGTGAATAGCAAATGAGGCACTATGGTTAACGTCCACACTGGCCACAATTGGACAACTGGACACACAACTGCCTGCTGTTTTGAATCCTCATGTTTTTAGACCTTCTTGTATTAAATACTTTTCAGGACATAAATCTGCAAATAGTTACACAGATCAAATTGACTGGATTTTATTTTTGAAGCCTAGCAGGGGAGTCTTCTTCATATAATTTTACTATTATTAACATTTATATATATAAATATTTTTAAAAGTCCCATTTGTAAGTATTCCCTTCAATAAATAGGAAAGGTATTCTCCACAAATCCTTGGCATGTGTAGACATCCAGCTATTAATGAAGGTGAGGTGGTTTCTCATTTTCTACACACAGACACATACATACGCATATAAATATACATATTCATACACCTATACAATACTTCACTTTTCTTATGATCTGACTTTTCAAGCCAAAAATGCATGAAAATGTGGTACAAAGTGATGAAAAAGAGGCATACATAGGGTTAAATTTTATTGCGTACCTACCATGTATAAAAACTATGACAGTCACTAGGGACAAATATGAACGAGGCATGGGTCTGACTCCAAACAGTGTCTAGTGTGGAGAGGACAGAAGGCAAGAGACGTGAGGGAGACAGAGAAATATGTAAGTACTATGGACTAAGGGCATCATCAGGTGTACCACATTTAGGACAGATAAGCCGTTTAAAAGTCATCTCTCAGGCAGGAATCCTCCACTGACACCAAACTTTTAACAGCAAAGGACATGTTGGAACTTTAAGAAGACTATCAAGGGATTCATTTGTAATGACTGAATACACACTTCAAAATAAAAGTAGCTGCCATTTACTGAATGCCTACTTTACATTCAGTTTCTCTAATTCTTGCAATCTTGGAAACTTGTTTTCCAGGCAAAAAATCTAAGCTTCAGAGAGGTTCAGGGACTTACACAATGTCACAGCAGGATAGCAACAGAGCTGGAATTCAATCCCAGGTCTAGCCACAATTCCACACCGCTAAAGTAAGAACAGGCTTGTCTGACCCTGGCTCTGCTGAACCTCTTTTCTGTAGCCAGGGCCACTATTTTTTTCCCCAGGCTGTCTGTTCTGAGATTGGCTGCTTCCTCATTTCTGAACTCTGAGGTGTTGGTAGATTATCTCACTCTTGGCTGTTGAGACTGTGCTGGATACAGCTTCAATCAATGGCTTCAAGGTTTTGCTTCCCCCCAATATGCTCAGCAAAGTGTTGGCTTCCTGCTTTCCTCGTTAACCCCTGTTGTGGCTCTTGTTGGTTTGGTTGACCCTACAGCCTTCTGTCTATTGTGAGCATTCAGCATTCTCTGCTGGATCAGTGGTGTGGGGCATGCTGGGGCAAAAGGAAGGGATTTATTCTACTCCCTTTGGCAAGAAGAATTGCTTCTTTGTCGAGGTTAGAGTTGCAAACAGATGCCCCTTTGTATGGTGTCATGATACTTCCTGGGTAATGCCATTAACTGTTTCCTGGGCAGCAGAAGCTTGGGGGTCATTTCTGAATTACCATTTAACTTCCACTGGTATGTGAGCCCTCAACTGTTTTGTTCAACTGCACTATGGAACGCTGCACATGATAAAAGCAGGATTCTTATGAACTGGATCTTTAACAAAAGGAATCATGACCTGAATCTTTGACAAACATATGTTTCGTTCATACTAGGTATTTGAAGTCCAACATGATACATACATGACACATAGTAGGTGTTCAATAAATATTTACTGAATAAATAAACTTGGAGAAGCAGCTGGTGTATATTTATGCGTGTGTGTGCCTCGGCAGATATCTCCTTTTTCCCCTGAATGAATAAGCATAATTATTTATGCTGACTGCATAGACTAAAAGATAATTTAAGTGACTCAGATTAAAAGAGGTATTAAATGCATAGGGAAAGTAATGAAGATGTAGGTTAAATCAGAAGACATTTTGTGGTGTGGGTAACACTATCCTGACTAAACTCTACCTCCTTTCAGAGCGACTAATAATCATGAAGTGGCTATTTTACCCTCTTTTTTACACACACACACACACACACACACACCTTTCCTGCTCCTCCAGGAATATGTTTGGATATGCATATAAAGCTGACATGCAATTTCTAGGAGAAGCAACACAACGAGATAAAGACTTGGAGAGCTGTATTGTTGAGTTCCCTCACAAAAGTTCGCTGCATAAAATACTAGACTACTGTTCTCACTTAGAATCTCTCAGAACAATTCACCTTTCTCGAAAAAATTTAGGTCTAAAAAAGGCTTTGAGAGGTCAAGTCTACCACTTGTTTTCCTTAGAAATTTTGTTTCAAAACATGGAAAACATAATGAAGGGCCATTTATTATACGGAAGGTAGAGACATTTTCTTGTCTCATTTAGTTAGTTTTGGTAGGAAAACTGGCTTAACTCCAGTTAACGTATTTTCATTTAGAGTTACTTTCAAAGGAAGAACATCTTTCCACTGGCTTCAGCTTGAATGGAGAGAAAAAGAAAATGTGCTTAAGGAAAGTAAGAGATCCAAGAAACATGGGAACTACCAAATTGGCTTAAGGAGAAATAAAACATCTGAGAAGATCTATCACAAGTAAACAGATTGAATCAGTTTTCAAAAACTTCCCAACAAAGAAAAGTCCAGGACCAGATGTCTTCACTGGTGAACAGAAGAGGGATGTATAGATTAGGGTGGAATAAAGATAGGTGAGAATATTTCATATGATAAATAGGATTTATATTGTACCCTAAAGAATGGGTAGGAACTGGTCACAGATGGAAGGGGTAGAGACACTACTTGCAAGTAAGGATCAGAATGAGACGGACATGGCAGGGAAGACAGATGAGACAGTGAGGACTTTGTTAAGTGTAATACTGTACAGGGAAAGAAATTAAGATTGGATATTTATTGTAAGACCAGACAAATGAAGTCCTTAAATGCTGATGTGAAGAGTTTGGCATTATCCTACATGCAGATGAGGTCTATTAGAGGATTTTGAGCAAGGCTATGATATTATAAAGGCAGAATTTTAGAAGGTAAATTTAATTGTATTCAGGAGGAACTGAAAATATGGGAGATCACAAGAGGGAGATGACTGGTTAGGAGGTTTTGATGGTAACCCAGGCAGGATTCTCATGGAGCTACGATGATTACACTGAGATTGAAAGAAAGGATTATATGGACATGAAATTTAGCGACCAATAACTATAAGGGATGAATTACACTTAAAAATTCTTAGATGATTCCAAGGTTTGTAAGATGAAAAACTAGAAGGACAGTGGAAACACCATCAAGAATGGACTGATTGGAAAGAAGAGCTAGATTTGGGGGCATGAACAATGAGTCCAAGTAGACACTGAGAGTTTGAAATCCCAGAAACATACCAGGGTGGAGATTCCCGTAGCGCAAACATTCCGGACAGGAAGTAAAGAGAGAATCCAGGTCAGGAGATAGAGATTTGAAAGCCATTGTTTGGACACTTCTAGTACTCTCTCAAGGGGTCTCAAATTTTAGAGTTACTCTGGATAAATGATTTAAATAGCAAATTGCATCATTATTTAATGAAGGGACTCTTTGTCTTGCCTCTTGCTTTTGTGTATTCCATCTAGAATGAGGAAGAAAAAGAGATGTGTTATGAGATGAAGAGAAGTGTGACCATTGAGTATAACCATGTGAGTAAACTGCTTCTCTCCTGAAGGATTATTTTCGTGGACTTCCTTTCTTTGCTTTTCGTGCTTGGCTCGGTTTGAAGACCTGGGAGAAGGCTTTTGTGTAAGATGGTGCCTGGTAATGTAAGAAAAGCAAACTAAGTAGCAAATATAAATGAAAATGTGTAATAATCTACTTGGATTTTCAGGAAAATTTGTGAGGGTGTTTGGGGTCCCGCTTGGCCCAGCATGCCAGCTGCGTGGGATGCATTCATGGGGAACGTTGCCACTTCCTCTCTGAGATACACATTGCATGTAGTTGAGAAGGTTCACATCTAATTGTAAGCTGGCTTATCTGGAAGGAGTCTTGAGAAAAATCTATTCTAATAAAAGCAGTTTTCGGCTTCAGAAGGTAAGTGAAGACACTGAGTGTCAAAAGCAAAAACAATAAGGCACACTAAACTAGGATAAATAAACTTTACACTTATGCTTTCAAAGAAGAGATCTCTAGAATACTTTTGAAGATCCAATGACACAACAACGTCTACTGAGCAAATGAGAAGACAAAAACTCAAACTTTTAGATTAAGATCTTAGAAATGATGCAAAACAAACCCACACAAATCTGTTAATAAAATCCCCTGGCTTTCAAAAGTCATTGCCAGAAAAACGTTACATACATTTAGCTAACAAATGATTGTTGACCAGTCTAAAGCTATTCCTTTCTTTCCTTGCCATTTTTATTTCTTTTTTCTCCTCACAAGGCTGAGTGGGTCCTCACTCACCCTCAGTGAATGGATGGCTTCAGAACTGTGCCAATTCAGATTTGTTTGTTGAATGCATTTTTATAAGTATCTGATTTCCCACTGCTGTGGCTACAGGTTTCAGTGGATCACGTAATGGTGGATGAGGTCAAAGTGGAAAACAAAGTAAAAAAACAGCAACCAGAAACTCACAAAAAGGTAGCTTCAGCTGTATCAGCAGCTACACTGGGGGCATTAGAAAAAGAGGAATGCCGGGTAGGCAGGAACTAGGAGAAGGCAGGAGACAGGGAGGAACAGAGTGATAAAAAAAAAAATAGTTCCCCTTTGCTCCCTTCACCCCAGGGAAGACCTCCTTTCTGATCAGGAAGACTTAGGTCCTGCCCATGAGAGACCAAAGAGTCTAAAGCAAGGAGGCCTTCTATTTCTTTACCCAACCTGCCTGGTCTACTTAAAACTGTGCCCAGATCTTTATTAGACCTGGGGTGACTCTCATTTAGGTTGTGGTAACCTTTCACAATATATCTTTAAGAAATTTAATTCACTTTTTGTATCAAACCATTTCTTTTCACCAAGCCTCAGGTGCCTTTCTATAAAAATAAGGGATCAAAAGAGATAATCTCTAAGCTTTCTTCCAACTATAACCTTTCATGGTTTCAGAAAAGATACAGAAAACTGTTCACGAAGAAAACCAGGTGTAATTTACCTATAAATCACTTCTACAGTTTCATTCACAGTTTTTGAAGCCATTCTCCTGATGGTGAGCTCACATAGATATTCCACAACTGCTACAAGCCCCCAGTTATACATTTTTATTGGTAGTGGCCAAGGAGAGAACAAGTGCAAACTCTTCTAAAACCACAGAAGCATCATGAAACCTGTTAACAACTTAGTTCTCAGTGAAGCAGTGCCTCTTATTTCTGATAACGACCACGGTTTTTTCCTGAATTCATCATTGGATCTTTAAATTTTGTATCTTGTTTGCACCACCCTGCTTCTCCAAAAAGCTGTTAGTGACTCTTTAGAGAAGCATTTAAGCAAAATATTACCAACAATTTTCAACATTATGTTTCATTATAGTAATTCCTTAAAAAAAATTATTGTTAGAATAGATCTGGAAGAGCTTTGAAAAATAAATCAGAGTGATGAGCATATCGTGGCCAGTTCAGCAGGCAGCCTTCCTTAAATAACCGTGGATGGCTGAGTCCAATTCAAGTCAGCCCCTTAAGTCTTGCCTGCTTCAATAGGAGTCTTGCTTAAATTAAAGATAACAAGAGGAGAGGATTATGGTGGAAGATAAAGAAAGCTCTAGGCCTAGTACTCTCTGTATTGTTGTACTCAGAATAAACGGGAAACATATTAGAAAATATTCTGAAAGTGAAGTTTCAAACTTTCTCCAGTAAATATTCAGCTGCAATTAGGCACTTCAGGTAAACATGGCTCTGAGTCTGAATGGTGCTAAAGCTTAGATAACAAAATCAATATGGTAAATTCGGGAAAGAAGACTCCTGTTTGGAAGTGCAAAAGAAAATCTATTAAGAATATATTACTCAGAATAAAAGCTGGTAAAATGTTTTTAAGATCAGTTCAATAGGTGATCTTGAAAGATATTTCTTTTAGTTATGCTGTGTACAGGGTTTTCAGGGCTTTTTATTGGAGATTGATGTAAATGAAATCAACGAAGGCACTCCTCTTCAAGTCCTCTAGAGAACAGCCTTCCCCCCTTTTTAAACCAGATAATAGGGGGTTTTGTTTGTTTGTAATCTACAAGTAAGAACTTGTTCTCTCTCATCGGAAACATCTCAATTAAATTCATTCATAAACATTGTTACTTTAGATCCAACTAGTATCTGACTTTTGACCATTCAATCAAAAATTGGTATGCCAATGACTGCCCACTTCTGCCAGTATCAAAACAAATAATCAACATGATATAAAATAATTATTGTTAACTGTTTTAAACACCACCTTCAGAACTGTGAACACTGGACTCTAGTGGTTATTTTGTGTGCTTTTATCTTACTTTACACGTTGCCTTTAGCTTGTATTTTGCTCCTTTCCTCTCTTCTTTCTGAATAGATAATCCCACCCAATTTACAGACATTGACAATGTCTATACATAAAAGAGACATGGAGTTAATGGCAAAACAGTTCAAAACAACTGCTTCAGTCCTCTAATTCACTTTGCACAAAGAACTATAACCATAAATAATTTCTATGAAAAAACAGAGAAGTCTGCATATGGCACCTGAGGTTCTCAGACCTATGTTAATCATATTGCCAGATACCTGCACCTTATACATTTGTAAACAAAGTTCAATTCAAATGAACCTCATGAAAGGGAAAACGTGTTATATTTGGAAGAATTAGGTATGTGTGGGTAATCTCTTCCATTTAGCGTGATGACTGTAGGGAAAGAGGTTATGGCATGTTTGTTTAAGTCTTGAGAAATCTGGCATTATTGCCTTTTTCTTATTCTCTGTTTCTGTCATCAGCTGCCTGGGTCAGCAATCCAAATTTGGGTTTCGGTATGATCACCCCAATTCTCCACAGACAACTTTAATATCATGTCTTTTCTTTTATTGGGCATGAAGTTGCAAGTCATGCCAGTGCATCTCCATGGCCAGCAATGCCAATAAATGGTCAATGATGTAAACCATGGATGTCATAAATTTTGATCCAATCCCAATCTGTATTACATACCACTAACAAGTGTGATTAGTGGCAGCAGAGATAAAGAAGAGATGATATACCAATAATATTTGAGTCATTAACAAGGAAGTAAAGGTCAGGCTTTGAATTTCTCATTCTTAATGTAGATAAATCATTTCCCCCTAAATCTCAAAGAAAGATTTAATGTACATTAGTGCATATATATGTGTATGTGTGTGTGCGTGTGTATGTTTGTAACTGAGGATTTTAGAAAAGGTATGTGCACAAAGCTTACTATATGAAGAATTATCTTCATGTAACCTAACTCATTCTATAAGATATGCCTTAAAAATGCTGTAAAGTAAATAGCCAAGACATGGAAACAACCTAAATGTCCATCAACAGATGAATGGATAAAGAAGATGTGGTATATATATACAACGGAATACTACTCAGCCATAAAAAGCCATCTGCAGCAACATGGATATACCTAGAGGCTATCATACTAAGTGAAATAAGTCAGACAGAGAAAGACAAATATCATATGATATCACTTATATGTGGAATCTAAAAAAATGATACAAATGAACTTATTTACAAAACAGAAATAGACTCACAGACACAGAAAAACAAATTATGGTTACCAAGGGGGGAAGTGGGTAGGGATAAATTAGGAGTTTGGGATTAGCAGATACAAACTACTATACATAAAATTGATAACAACAAGGACCTACTTATAGCACAGGGATCTATACTTAATATCTTGTAATCTATAATGGAAAAGAATCTGAAAAAAGTATACATATATATATAAAACTATGTGTGTATATACTGATAAAGTTTTATATATAAAGTACATATATATATTAAAAAAACTGAATCATTTTGCTGTATACTTGAAACTAATACAACACTGTAAATTAACTATACTTCAATAAAAAAATACTGTAAAGTAAACTGCAGCTCCAACCAACTCTATAATGGGTAGGTTCCTTACATTCTTACACATAACTATAGCGTTAAATTCTTATGTGGTGAAATGATACAGATGAGCCCTCTGACAGCATGCATTTGGTTATACATTTTGCACATTACTAGTAATCATTCATTTGTACATCGTCATACCTATTTATTGCATGCCTAACATGAGCCAATATTTTAGGTACTAGGAATACAATAGGAGCACAAAATATGAAGCCCTTCTTGTGGAGCTTCTATTCGTGAGGAAAGAGACAGATATCAACAACAACCACCGCAGTGACAAACAACTCAACAAATAAATATATAATATACTAGAAGACAAATAAAGAGTGAGCACAGAGAGATGGGTGCCATTTCTGATCAGGTTGTCAGGGACAGCTTACCTAATAGGGTGATGTTTGAGTAGAGACTTGTATGAAGCTCTCAGGAAGGAAAAGTTTGATAATCAGGGAAAGAAGGTTTATCTTCTGACGGGTTGTATTTACACAACACTAATCTAACAACAAGGCAATCAGAAAATATGATTAAATCAACTATTTGGTCTAATAAACATGGACAAAGCAAGTGGTTTTTGGTCAGAATTTTTCACTCTTTGCACCAGCTATTTTTGTGGTACATGAATACAAAGTAAGATACAGCTTTAGATTCACTGGCTCTCAGGGAAAAATAAAATTCCTGGCTGGAACCATTAATGGTAAATCATCTTTAGTGATTATCACCCTTTTTTATTCTAGAATTCCGGCACCAAGTGATAAGCCCAGGGGGTAGTTGGAAACAGTGACTGCTGTTGAATTCTATCTCCCCAAGTCTGCAGTGAGAATAAGTAGCTGTCACACACCAGCAGGGATGTCAGCAAACTAGATATTGCTCACAGCACTCATCAATCCACAGAGATGCACTGAGTGATTTGAAACTTAAATCATTCTGCTGCTTTATGCAGAATGGACCCTCTGGAGAAAGAGTAAAAACAGGATGACCAGATGTACGAAGGGAGTCAGGAGTTCAAGCTGCAGATGCCTGAAAAATATGTTGAGAAGGCACTTGGATATGCAAGACTAAAGTTTATGGAAAATGTCAGATTGGAAATAAAAATATTATAGTCATGAGAGCATAAATGACCCAGCTTAGATATGATTACTATGGGTAGAGAATAGATAGAAAAGGGAGGCCCACTACCACGCTCTGGAGTACTCCAATATTTGCAGGTTTGACAAGGAGAAGGAGTTGGCAAAGAAAACCAAGGCCAGTCACATTACAGGGAAACCAGGAGAGTGTGACGCCAGGAAAGGCAAACCGAGGGAAGAAAATGTTACAAGAAGAAGAGAATGCCCATTTGTGTCAAAGTACTGCTGCAAAAATCAGTAGTCATAATAGTAGTGTACTAATGATGATAACATAATAATAGTTAACATGTATTATACGCTTATTATCTGCCAAACATTGTTTTGAAGATTTACATGGATTATCCCATATAATCCTCACAATAATCGTGTGTAGTAGGTACTGTTATTGTCATAATTTTACAGATGAGGAGACTATGGAATAGATTATTAATAACTTGGTCCTGGTCATGCAGTCTCAGTAATGGATTTAGGAAGATGGAGACAGCTGATGACCTTAAACAGAGCTGTTCTGTAAAGCAGTACAGAACCTGGAGTGGTCTGCAGAACAAATGGGAAATGAGACAGTAAAGATCGTGGGTATAGACATGCACACAGTTACTATGCCTGGCACCTAGAATATTCAATAATTGACGGCTATTATTAAAACAGCCCTGATAATATTTTATTGCAATTATTCTTTCAGATAACTGTCTTTGCTGCTGAACTAAGCACTCTTTATATTTTTTATCTCTGTTATTTTAGCTTTTACTGCGATTTCTCTCATCCGTTCAGTGTTCAATTAGTGTTGATCAGGGTTAAGATAAGGAAGAGGTTAATGGAAGAAATTCATTTTGTGATGGATTTACAGATAGGCAAAGTTTGAAAAGGTCAAGTATAATATCATCAAAGAAGCTCAGACCACTGCTGAGCTCAATATGTAAAATTTTATGAAATGTTAAGTCAATAATTTGCCCAAAATGTTCACTTATGGGATGATAGGTCTGTCTGTCTAGATCAGAGGTCCAAAGCTAAAAGGCCTACAGAGACCAGGATGCCATGGAAATGAGCCAGTTGTAAGTTTTGGAATAAGACAATGGGGGCATACTGGAGAGAAGCCAGAAATCAGGAATTTTTAAATGAAATCTCCCCTAATTTTAAAAGCTAGCATTTAATTCAATTTTTTGATAATACTGTTCAGTATAAATAGAACACACTTGTGGAATATACTGGCCCAAGGGGCACTATTTTATGGCTTCTGGTCTGTCAACCCTGCTAATGAAGAGAGTTCATTCTAGGGGAAAATCAGTCAAACTTACAGTAAAACAAGTAAATAGAACTTTTTGACATTTACCATAATTTTAGAGAGCAGGACAGCTGAATGTTTAAAAATAAAAGCCATAGGAGAGAATATATATTTCAAGGCCTTCAATGAGAATAAAAAAGAAAAGCATAGGTCGTAATTACTATCTAAAACAGATCTGTCTGAAAAGCTGTGTAACTCAAGGAAAACCCAATGCATGGGCATGGCTTTGAGGATCAGTGTGTGGTGTACAATATATTATATACCTCTCTCCAGTTGAGGTGACAGCCTTAGGCAGCATTCACGGAAGTGGAGGGTGTGAGGTCAACTTTTTATAAGGGAAAAATATCTTCTACAGTCAGGTAAATATTTTATAACTGCTTGGCACCTCTCACAGCATAATGCCTAGATCAAAAGAATATATCTTCAGAGATTCATTTGGAACATCATATTACACAAAACTATTGTCTGTTGCAACGCTGACAAATAATATTCTAATCTATCATTTAAATGAATCTTTTTTAGCATCTTATTATAAATTACAATGTCTCCCAGGTAGCCTCAAAAAAAAGTTTTCTTTCATCCACTTTCACGTGTCACTCCATTTTTCCTGGTGGGGTCTTTGGCGTTTGACATCAAGGAAGTGTGGAACTGAAGTGTTATATGCAGGGACCAGCTAATTCTTCAATGATTTGGATGTCAGCTAAGTTATTTCTTTTGATCGATAAGGTAGTAGAGTGCTTTGTTATCTGGATCCATAGAATTATATGTCATTTATACACAGACCAAAGAAAGATTATATATCCTTAAAAAAAAAATAGCAGTATTGAATATTTTAAGTGTATTGGTGCTACAAGGTTACTTCATTTGCATGAGAGTAAGCTTGTAAGAAGCTGATTAACCATACTATTATCTATTTATCCCTCTGTCTGTCTATCTAAGTCTACAGTAACTGCTTAATATACAGTTCTTGGATTAAATTGAGCCAATAACAGTACATGAACAAATAAACACTGAATCTCAACTCGCTTACAATTTTATTATGAACAAGCAATGTGAAGAAGATCCCAAAAGAACAGGCTTTCTTTCTTTAATGTGTTTCTGTTTTGACTGAGTAATGTTTATAGGTTTGTTACTTGATATTTAAAAGTAATTTCAATAAGCCTCAAAATTCAAAGAATGCAAACTGATTACTAAAATGCAGATTAATTCTCAAATCATAGATAAACCAAGTATTAGACATCTAGTATAGCACTGTGAAAACAAATTTGCAACATGACATTTCTTGGGCCTAATATTATATACAATGACCCATCAAGGTTTACAATGTGTAACTTTCTATCTTTATCTCTCCCAGAGACAATATATGTCCTGGAGATAATACATGCAGACTTCTTATTTGGGTTCCTGTGGATACTTCTTACCTGAAATCATTTTTAAGCACGTGTAGAACTTATGTCTTATTAAGAAGTTTAGACTTGTGAGAATATTAACTAAGCATAGCTTCTTGCTCTCACTACAGGCAGGTGGATGGAATTAAAAAATATTACCATAGAATGTTAGAACAGAATTATTAGACCAGGAAATCAAGAAACTACATACCAAGGGAAATTTCAAAAATTACATTTTAACAGTGAAAATAATCATTCAAACAATCTGTATTTTTTTAAGGCAAATTGTAGAAAATAAAGAGCAAGTATCTGGATACTTCTTCTATCCACATAAATGACAAGTGTTGCGGTACCAACAACTCCTCTTCTTTGGGTATTTGTATCCTGAATAAACCTCCATTTTTTTTAATGGTCAAATCAGTACCTCAGATGATACTTTGCACAAAAGTGCTGGTTTCAGAATATGGTGCCCTGATATACTCTAGAGAAGATTCAAGTTCAGAGAAACACTAATAATTTTGGATAAATAGTGAATGATAACTAACGTAAACTTTTGGCTATGACTTTATTTAATTTAAATATTTTAAATAGTTACTATAAGAATATAATAAAAATTCAAATAATACTGAAAGAAATAAAATAAAAAGTAAATTCTCCTTTCCCCAATTCCAGTTCTCTTCTGAAAAAATATATCATGATTTAAAGTTTCTTGTTTATTCTTCCAGAAAAAATGGAAAGAAGGAAGGAAGGAAAGAAGGAAGAAGACAGATTGTATAAAATCGAATTATTCTGTACAATCCTTAGCTTTTGGCTTTATTTGCTCTATAGTATATCTTGGAACCCTTACTCTATTTAGATAATTTTTTCGAAGTTTTTATTATGAGAATTCTCAAATATGCAGTAAGATTGGTACAATAAGCACCCATATATTGTGTTGGCCAAAACGTTTGTCTGTTTTTTCCGTAAGGTGGCTCTAGTAGCACTTAGCTGTGTTTAACTTCATTCAAAACAATTTTGTTAGAATGTATGTGACAGCTGTCATATATCAGCGTGCATTTAAAAAAAAAACTTATCAAAATTGGTGAATTTTTGTGTAGCCATTTTAATACTGAAGATAGAAGAAAAAAGCAACATTTTTGGCTTATTACGCTTTATTATTCCAAGAGAGGTAAAAACGCAACTGAAACGCAAAAAAAGATTTGTGCAGTGTATGGAGAAGGTGCTGTGACTGTTTGAACGTGTCAAAAGTGGGTTGCGAGGTTTTGTGCTGGAGATTTCTCACTGGACAATGCTCCACGGTCGGGTAGACCAGTTGAAGTTGATAGCGATCAAATCGAAACAATAATTGAGAACAACCAATGTTATACCATGCTGAAGATAGCTGATATACTCAAAATATCCAAATCAAGCAATGAAAATCATTTGCACCAGCTTGGTTATGTGAATCACTTTGACGTTTGGGTTCCACATAAGTTAGGTGAAAAAAATCTTCTTGACCATATTTCTGCATGCGATTCTCTATTTAGACGTAACGAAAACGTTCCATTTTTTTAAAACAAATTGTGACGGGCAATGAAAAGCACTGAACAATAATGTGGAATGGAAGGGATCGTGGGGCAAGTGAAATGAACCGCCACCCACCACACCAAAGGCTGGTCTTCATCCAAAGAAGGTGATGTTGTGTATATGGTGGGATTGGAAGGGAGTCCTCTATTATGAGCTCCTCTGGAAAACCAAACAATTAATTCCAACAAGTACTGCTCCCAATTAGACCAACTGAAAGCAGCACTTGACGAAAAGCATCCAGAATGAGTCAAGTGAAAACACATAATTTTCATCAGGGTAACGCAAGACCCCATGTTTCTTTGATGACCAGGCAAAAAATGTTATAGCTTGGCTAGGAAGTTCTGATTCATCTGCCATATTCACCAGACATTGCACCTTTGGATTTCCATTTATTTAGGTCTTTACAAATTCTCTTAATGGAAAAAATTTCAATTCCCTGGAAGACTGTAAAAGGCACGTTGAACAGTTCTTAGCTCAAAAAGATAAAAAGTTTTGGGAAGATGGAATTATGAAGTTGCCTGAAAAATGGCAGAAGGTAGTGAAACAAAAGGGTGAATAAGTTGTTCAATAAAGTTCTTGGTGAAAATGAAAAATGTGTCTTTTATTGATATTTTTACTTAAAAACCGAAGGAACTTTTTGGCCAACCCAATATCTCCATCTTGATTAAGATTGCTACTTCTTTGCCTAACTCATTTACTGTACTTTTCAATTATCTATCTATCTCGTTTTTTTTTTTTTTTTACTGAATCATTTCAAAGTAAACTCCAGGTATCATGACACTTCATTCCTGAATGCTTACAGGCTAAGAACATTATCCGGGATAGCCATTTTTGTATTTAACAAATTCAATAATAATTCTTAAATATTTTCTAATATCTACAACTATTAAATGCCTCCAATTATTTTCCAAATATCATTAATAGATTTTTTTGGTGAGGGGACTTGTATTCAATTAAGAATCACCCTTGAATTTCTTAATCAACTGAACTCCAATATAAAATAAAAAATAAAGAAAAAAAAGAATCACACCTTGAATTTGGATGTAAACTCTTTTAAATTGCTTATAATCTAGAATAGTGCTCCCTTCTACGCTTAAAAAAAAAAAAATAACACTGACTTCATGAAGAGATCAAATTGGTTGTTTCCTCAGGGTGATATTTAGCTTGTTTCTCTATTCACTCATTTTCTTCATGACCAAGGTGCCTGCATTCCAAGAAATGCTGCAAGTGCATTTCATGCTTTTAATCTTATGTGATTCTTACAACAACCCTAAGACATTAATAATACTAGTGTATCTATTTTACCGATAAGAAAATGGAAGGGAGAGAGGTAAACTCAGTTCTCTACGGTCACAAGTCTGTGTTTTCTTCCTTGTTCTTCATAGGTGTCTCACGTATGTCTCACATAATTTTGTCGAATACTGTAACATTAAGGGTTGGAAAAGTATTATTTTTACATAGAAGAAAAAGAGGTCCAGATATACCAGTTGTGTGATATGCCTAGTCACGTAATTATTTAGCCATCATTTTCAAGTGTAAAAAGCACTTAATGAGCTGGTGTCACTGGGGAAGGTCAGGTGGCTTCTCACAGGGTGGCATTCACATTTGTAAATCTGCCAAGGTACAGATCAGTGTGATGTGCAAGGTAATTTTAGGTCCATGTACAAACAATTTTTATTTTTTGTAGTTACTTATTTTAATTTGTCTTAGAGAAATAATATAACTAACCCCAGATATTTTTCTTTAGCCTGAGGCTCAGTTAAAAACAAAGATGAGTTACTTGAAAGTTAAAGAGAAATGTTAAGAAAATAATGGGCTAGAGGGCATATAGTTAGAGCAAAAAAAAATCATGATGATGGAGGGAAATGCCTCCATAGAGGAGCTCTGTCTTCTAGGGTGAGCTCATATTAACCTAATTCATGTAAGAAACCAGAGTGTATATTTATTAATTCACGATGAGAAATAAAACTGTTGTGCACACTGTAACTCTCATCTATGCGACGCGCAATTATCTGCCTGTAGGCAGACCTCAAAATAAAAACAAGAAAAGCTATTTAAATGATCCTTAGGTTTAATAACTTCAGGTCAAGTATGCCTAGTTCACCTGTCTTCAGAACACTGCTGGCCTTGCCAATGGGACTTTTACATCAAAGCCTCACTGTCCAAAATCTCCTATCACTTAGACATTACAAGATGACCAAGTCTCTCTTCTGGTGGATTAGATATGCTCACATCCAATATGGTTACTGGAAAGTAGTGCCTGGGAAGACAGTTTGCCTTTTTAAGGAATCATAACATGTCTCTGCTCCAATGCACCATCTGTTGTATATGTGATATAACCCACAGAGGTTGTTTTTACTTCTTTTATGTCAATTCACGGTAGTCTCCAAACACTAGCAATCATTACTACTGATCTTGGCTTCAGTTGTTGGCTTCCTGTCTCCTTACCCTGTGCATTTTCTTCTATATCACTTAGCACCATCCAAGTAATTTTCTCAGAATAAATAAAATTTCCCACACTAAGGGATTTGAAACCTATAAGATCCCTGATATGATAGATCACACCTCATTCCTTTGAACATGTTTATAACAAAAAAATATATAATAAGTAAAATATAGGCGTTTACTGCTTATAGTTAATACAATGAAATGAAAACGTGGTAATTTGCTACCAAAGTCCCACAAGGTTTAAATAACTTTTCCCCAGTAATCTTTCCTTCTTCCACTTTTTTTGTTGCATTTACCTGGTTCAGTGATATTAGAGATACAAGAGGATTTTGAGTGAATTCTTACAACTATTTATACTCATTCAATGGATCTAAAAGTGAGGATTGTTAAATCCACTAGCTAGTCTGTCTTTTATTTGTACCATTCTAAATATATCCTGCTGGTAGCTGTGGCTCCAGATGAAACCTGGAGGCCAGGTATGTCCATCTTCAAAGTTTGCATCTTCAAAAGTTGGCCACACATCCACCTATGTTTAGGGTAGGGCTTAAAGATACAATCTGAGATTTGACTGAATGGTATAGCAAGCCAAATTTCCAAATAAGGGGAATGACTGTAAAATCAACTGTCTCAACTCTGTCCCCCAAAAGTTTGCTCTCACAGACTTAAATGGAGATAAAGTGGAATCAATATGTGTACTGATGTACAAAGGGCCACCTCCACTAAAAGAGTTTTTGTTTATCATCTCCAATTCACAACAGAATAGCATGTTAGAAAAATCATTTAGGGTCAAACACAATGTATACTGTTAAGAGAATGAAAAGACAACCCACAGACTGGGAGAAAATATTTGGAAATTGCATATATGATAAAGGACTGCTCACCAGAATATGTAAAGGACTCTCAAATCTCAATAATAAGAAAACAACCATCCCAATTTTTAGAAAATGGGCAAAAAAGTTAAAAAGAAACTTCACTAAAGAAAAGATGCAGGTGGGACTTCCCTGGTGGCGCAGTGGTTAAGAATCCTCCTGCCAACGCAGGGGACACGGGTTCGATCCCTGGTCTGGGAAGATCCCAGAAACCGCGGAGCAACTAAGCCTGTGTGCCACAACTACTGAGCCTGTACTCTAGAGCCGGTGAGCCGCAACTACTGAAGCCCATGCACCCTAGAGCCTGTGCTCTGCAACAAGAGAAGCCACTGCAATGAGAAGCCTGCGAAGAGTAGGCCCTGCTCGCCACAGCTAGAGAAAGCCTGTGCGCAGCAACGAAGATCCAGCACGATGGATGAATGGATAAAGAAGATGTGCTACATATATACAATGGAATATTATTCAGCCATAAAAAGGAACGAAACTGGGTCATTTGTAGAGATGTCTATGGACCTAGAGTCTGTCAAACAGAGTGAAGTAAGCCAGAAAGAGAAAAACAAACATCGTATATTAACTCATATATGTGAAATCTAGAAAAATGGTACAGATGAACCTACTTGTAGGGCAGGAATAGAGACGTAGATGTAGAGAACGGACATGTGGATGTGGGGGGAAGGGGAGGGTGGGACGAATTGGGAGATTAGGTTTGACATACATACACTACAATGTGTAAAATAGCTAGTGGGAACCTGCTATATAGCACAGGGAGCAAAGCTTGGTGCTCTGTGATGACCTAGATGCGGGGGGAAAATGGGGGAGGGAGGTCCAAGAGGGAGGGGATATAGGTAGGCATATAGCCGATGCACTTCATCGTATGGCAGAAACTAACACAACATTGTAAAGCAATTTTACTCCAAAAAAAAAAAAAGACCCAATGCAGCCAAAAAAAAGAAAAAAAAAAAGAATAGATGCAGATGGAAAATAAGCACATGAAAGGTTACTCAAAATTATCAGTCACTAGAGGAATGCAAATTCAAATCACAAAGTAACACCATACACCTATTAGAAAGTCTCAAGTTAAAAATTCTGACAATACCAAATGCTGACAAGGATGCAGAACAACTCAAACTTTGCATTTCTAGTGGTGGGAATAAAAAGTGGTACAGTCATACTGGAAAATGGTTTGGTAGTTTATTTTAAAAGCTAAGCACACACTTATCATAAGACCCAGCCATTCCCTCCCAGGTTTTTATGCAAGAGAAGCCAAGATATACATCCTCAAAAACCTGTATAAAAATGTTTACAGTAGCTTTATTCATAATTGCCCCAAACTGGGAACAGTTCAAATGCCATCAGCTGGTGAAGGGATAAACAAATTGTGGTATATTCATATGATGGTATACTGCTCAGTGACAAAAAGGATAAAATGCTGATACGCACAGTCACATGAATCAATCTCAAGAGCATCATGCTAGGGACTTCCCTGGTGGTCCAATGGGTAAGACTCTGTGCTCCCAGTGCGGGGGGGGGGGGGGGCGGGTTCAATCCCTGGCCGGGGAACTAGATCCCGCATGTATGCCGCAACTAAAGAGTTCACATGCCACAAATAAGGAGCCTGCATGTAGCAACTAAAGATCCCACATGCTGCAACGAAGAGCTGGCACAGCCTAAATAAATAACTATTAAAAAAAAACAAACCTGAAAATGGTTTATAATTTTAAAAAGAAAAAAGAGCATCATGCTAGAAGAAAGAAGCTAAACTCAAAAGGCTACATACTGCATGACTCCATTTAGATGGTCATTTTGGAAAAGGCAAAACATAGGGGCACCTCTCCTCACCCTCAGTATACAGGCAGTCAGTTTCAACTTTCAGCAAGGGGAACTCTTGAAGCTTCCAACCAACACCAGTGCATTCCAAAGCCTTCTTCTATCAGGTGCATCATCAATAAGTATTTGTTAAATGAATGAATAAATAATTAAATGGGGCAGAAAATAATTTGGGAATGCTTTGATCTTGTTGCCTGCTATGTATTCATAAGTTTTAGCTCTTTTCCTCTCCTGGAATTAACCACACACAGACTTATTTTGAAAAGCCATGAAAAATGACCTTGCTTATTACTACTTAAAAAATATCAGTCCAGACAGGGGAGGAGGTGCACCAGCCACGAGTGACAGGTGGAGCCCTGACGATGTCGGAACAGCCCTGGGGCTGAGTGGAGGTGAGAAACAGGCTCAGGGAACGTTGGGCTGTGCCTGGGCTCCACAAACAGCAAGTGACTGAGGCATCACTTCATCCAGTTCTTCTGACTTTAAACCCTCTGCTCTCCCAAGTGTCAGATGCCTGCCACAGCCAGGTGGCTGACACACTGTTGGTGCTCCGGCCGGGTGTCAGGCCTGAGCCTCTGAGGTGGGAGAGCTCAACTGAGGACACTGGTCCACCAGAGACCTCCTGGCCCCATGTAGTATCAAACGGCGAAAACTCTCAGAGATCTCCATCTCCACATTAAGACCCAGCTCCACTCAACGACCAGCAAGCTACAGTGCTGAACACCTGATGCTAAACAACTAGCAGGACAGGAACACAACCCCACCCATTAGCAGAGAGGCTGCCTAAAATCAAAATAAGTTCACAGACACCCCAAAACACACCACCAGACGCGGTCCTGCTCACCAGAAAGACAAGATCCAGCCTCATCCACCAGAACACAGGCACCACTCCCCTCCACCAGGAAGCCTACACAACCCACTAAACCAACGTTACCCACTGGGGGCAGACACCAAAAACAACGGGAACTATGAACATGCAGCCTGCAGAAAGGAGACCCCAAACACAGTAAGTTAAGCAAAATGAGAAGACAGAGAAACACATAGCAAATGAAGGAGCAAGGTAAAAACCCACCAGACGAAATAAATGAAGAGGAAATAGGCAGTCTACCTGAAAAAGAATTCAGCGTAATGATAGTAAAGATGATCCAAAATCTTGGAAATACAATGGAGAAAATACAAGAAACGTTTAACAAGGACCTAGAAGAACTAAAGACAAACAAACAATGATGAACACCACAATAAATGAAATTAAAAATTCTCTAGAAGGAATCAATAGCAGAATAACTGAGGCAGAAGAACGGATAAGTGACCTGGAAGATAAAATGGTGGAAATAACTACTGCAGAATAGAATAAAGAAAAAAGAATGAAAAGAATTGAGGACAGTCCCAGAACCTCTGGGACAACATTAAACGTACCAACATTCGAATTACAGGGGTCTCAGAAGAAGAAGAGCAAAAGAAAGGGACTGAGAAAATATTTGAAGAGATTATAGTTCAAAACTTCCCTAAGATGGGAAAGGAAAGAGTCAATCAAGTCCAGGAAGCGCAGAGAGTCCCATAAAGGATAAATGCAAGGAGAAACACACCAAGACACATATTAATCAAACTATCAAAAATTAAATGCAAGGAAAAAATATTAAAAGCAGCAAGGGAAAAGAAACAAATAACATACAAGGGAATCCCCCTAAGGTTAACAGCTGATGTTTCAGCAGAAACTCTGCAAGCCAGAAGGGAGTGGCAGGACATCTTTAAAGTGATGAAGGGAAAAACCTACAACCAACATTACTCTACCCAGCAAGGATCTCATTCACATTCGAGGGAGAAATTAAAACCTTTACAGACAAGCAAAAGCTAAGAGAATTCAGCACCACCAAACCAGCTTTACAACAAATGCTAAAGGAACTTCTCTAGGCAGAAAACACAAGAGAAGGAAAAGACCTACAATAATAAGCCCAAAACAATTAAGAAAATGGTAATAGGAACACACATATAGAGAAAATGGTAATAGGAACACACATATAGATAACTACCTTAAATGTAAATGGATTAGAGGCTCCAACCAAAAGACACAGACTGGCTGAATGGATACAAAAACAAGACCCGTATATATGTTGTCTATAAGAGACCCACATCAGACCTAGGGACACATACAGACTGAAAGTCAGGGGATCGAAAAAGATATTCCATGCAAATGGAAATCAAAAGAAAGCTGGAGTAGCAATTCTCATATCACACAAAATAGACTTTACAATAAAGACTATTACAGGAGACAAAGAAGGACACTACATAATGATCAAGGGATCAATCCAAGAAGAAGATATTACAACTGTAAATATTTATGCACCCAACATAGGAGCACCTCAATACATAACGCAAATACTAACAGCCATAAAAGGGGAAATCGACAGTAAGACAATCATAGTAGGGGACTTTAACACCCCACTTTCACCAATGGACAGATCATCCAAAATGAAAATAAATAAGGAAACACAAGCTTTAAATGATACATTAAACAAGATGGATTTAATTGATATTTATAGGACATTCCATCCAAAAACAACAGAATACACTTTCTTCTCCAGTGCTCATGGAACATTCTCCAGGATAGATCATATCTTGGGTCACAAATCAAGCCTTGATAAATTGAAGAAAATTGAAATCATATCAAGTATCTTTTCTGACCACAACGCTATGAGACTAGATATCAATTACAGGAAAAAATCTGTGAAAAGTACAAACACATGGAGGCTAAACAATACACTACCAAATAACCAAGAGATCACTGAAGAAATCAAAGAGGAAATCAAAAAATACCTAGTAACAAATGACAATGAAAACACGATGACCCAAAACCTATGGGATGTAGCAAAAGCAGTTCTAGGAGCAAAGCTTATAGCAATACAATCCTACCTCAAGAAACAAGAAACATCTCAAATAAACCACCTAACCTTACACCTAAAGCAATTAGAGAAAGAGGAAGAAAATAACCCCAAAGTTAGCAGAAGGAAAAAAATCATAAAGATCAGATCAGAAATAAATGAAAAAGAAATGAAGGAAATGATAGCAAAGATCAATAAAACTAAAAGCTGGTTCTTTGAGAAGATAAACAAAATTGATAAACCATTAGCCATACTCATCAAGAAAAAAAGGGAGAAGACTCAAATCAATAGAAATAGAAATGAATAAGGAGAAGTAACAACTGACAAGGCAGAAATACAAAGGATCATGAGAGATTACTACAAGCAGCTATATGCCAATAAAATGGACAACCTGGAAGAAATAGAAAAGTTCTTAGAAAAGCACCACCCTCCCAGATTGAACCAGGAAGAAACAGAAAATATAAACAGACCAGTCACAAGCACTGAAATTGAGATTGTGATTAAAAATCTTCCAACAAACAAAAGCCCAGGACCAGATGGCTTCACAGGCAAATTCTATAAAACATTTAGAGAAGAGCTAACACCGATCCTTCTCAAACCCTTCCAAAATATAGCAGAGGGAGGAACACTCCCAAACTCATTCTATGAGGCCACCATCACCCTGATACCAAAACCAGACAAAGATGTCACAAAGAAAGAAAACTACAGGCCAATATCACTGATGAATATAGATGCAAAAATCCTCAACAAAATACTAGCAAACAGAATCCAACAGCACATTAAAAGGATCATACACCATGATCAAGTGGGGTTTAACCCAGGAATGCAAGGATTCTTCAATATACGTAAACCAATCAATGTGATACACCATATTAACAAACTGAAGGAGAAAAACCATATGATCACCTCAATAGATGCAGAAAAAGCTTTTGACAAAATTCAACACCCATTTATGATAAAAACCCTCCAGAAAGTAGGCATAAGGGAACTTACCTTAACATAATAAAGGCCATATATGACAAACCCACAGCAAACATCGTTCTCAATGGTGAAAACCTGAAACCATTTCCACTAAGATCAGGAAGAAGACAAGGTTGCCCAATCTCACCACTATTATTCAACACAGTTTTGGAAGTTTTAGCCACAGCAATCAGAGAAGAAAAAGAAATAAAAGGAATCCAAATCGGAAAAGAAGAAGTAAAACTGTCACTGTTTGCAGATGACATGAGAGTATACATAGAGAATTCCAAAGATGCTACCAGAAAACTACTAGAGCTAATCAATGGATTTGGTAAAGGAGCAGGATATAAAATTAATGCACAGAAGTCTCTTGTATTCCTATACACTAATGATGAAAAATCTGAAAGAGAAATTAAGGAAACACTCCCACTTACCACTGCAACAAAAAGAATAAAATACCTAGGAATAAACCTACCTAAGGAGATAAAAGACCTGTATGCAGAAAACTATAAGACACTGATGAAAGAAATTAAAGATGATACAAACAGATGGAGAGATATACCATGTTTTTGGATTAGAAGAATCAACACTGTGAAAATGACTCTAGTACCCAAAGCAATCTACAGATTCAATGCAATCCCTATCAAACTGCCAATGGCATTTATCACAGAACTAGAGAAAAAAATTTCACAATTTGTATGGAAACACAGAAGACCCCGAATAGCCAAAGCAATCTTGAGAAAGAAAAACGGAGCTGGAAGAATCAGGCTCCCTGACTTCAGACTATACTACAAAGCTACAGTAATCAAGACAGTATGGTACTGGCACAAAAACAGAAATATAGCTCAATGGAACAGGATAGAAAGCCTAGAGATAAACCCACACATATATGGTCACCTTATCTTTAATAAAGGAGGCAAGGATATACAATGGAGAAAAGACAGTCTCTTCAATAAATGGTGCTAAGAAAACTGGACAGCTACATGTCAAAGAATGTAATTAGAACACTCGCTAACACCATACACAAAAAAGAAACTCAAAATGGATTAAAGACCTAAATGTAAGGCCAGACACTATCAAACTCTTAGAGGAAAACATAGGCAGAACACTCTATGACATACATCACAGCAAGATCCTTTTTGACCCACCTCCTAGAGAAATGGAAATAAAAACAAAAATAAACAAATGGGACCTAAGGAAACTTAAAAGCTTTTGTACAGCAAAGGAAACCATAAACAAGACGAAAGATAACCCTCAGAATGGGAGAAAATATTTGCAAACGAAGCAACTGATAAAGGATTAATCTCCAAAATATACAGGCAGCTCTTGCAGCTCAATATCAAAAAAAGAAACAGCCCAATCCAAAAGTGGGCAGAAAACATAAATAGACATTTCTCCAAAGAAGATATACAGATTGCCAACAAACACATGAAAGGATGCTCAACATCACTAATCATTAGAGAAATGCAAATCAAAACTACAATGAGGTATCACCTCATAACAGTCAGAATGGCCATCATCTAAAAATCTACAAACAATAAATGCTGGAGAGGGTGTGGAGAAAAGGGAACCTTCTTGCACTGTTGGTGGGAATGTAAATTGATAGAGCCACTATGGAGAGCAGTATGGAGGTTCCTTAGAAAATTAAAAATAGAACTACCACATGACCCAGCAATCTCACTACTGGGCATATACCCTGAGAAAACTATAATTCAAAAAGAGTCATGTACCACAATGTTCACAGCAGCTCTATTTACAATAGCCAGGACATGGAAGCAACCTAAGTGTCCATCAACAGATGAATGGATAAAGATGATGTGGCACATATGTAGAATGGAATATTACTCAGCCATAAAAAAGAAATGAAATTGAGTTATTTGTAGTGAGGTGGATCGACCTAGAGACTGTCATACAGAGTGAAGTAAGTCAGAAAGAGAAAAACAAATACCATATGCTAACACATATATATGGAATCTAAAGAAAAAATGGTTCTGATGAACCTAGGGGCAGGACTGGAATAAAGACACAGACGTAGAGAATGGACTTGAGGACACGGGGAGGGCGAAGGGTAAGCTGGGACTAAGTGAGAGAGTGGCATGGATATATATACACTACCAAATGGATAGCCAGTGGGAAGCAGCCGCATAGCACAGGGAGATCAGCTCGGTGCTTTATGTCCACCTAGAGCGGTGGGATAGCGAGGGTGGGAGGGAGACGCAAGAGGGAGGAGATATGGGGATATATGTTTATGTATAGCTGATTCACTTTGTTATACAGCAGAAACTAACACACCATTGTAAAGCAATTATACTCCAATAAAGATGTTAAAAAAAACCCCAAAAAACAGAAAAATAACACATGGGGCAGAAATCAATTAGTGGTTGTTTGTCTGGAAGAGACATTGGATAGGGGAGGAAGAGACTGATGATAAAGGAGCATGAGGGAACTTTTGTGGGTGAAGGCAATGGCCCATAGCTTGACTGTGGTGACAACTACATACCTGTATATGTTTGTCAAAACTCGGAGAAGTATACATTAGAAGAAGGCAAGTGTAGCTGAACCTTGAACAACGAAGGGATTAGGGGCGCCAAAACTCCACGCTGTCAAAAATCTACATATAACTTTAGAGGCAGCCCTGCATATCTGCAGTTCCTCCATATCTGGGCATTCAACCAACTTTGGATTGTATAGTACAAGCAGATGTATTTAGTGAAAAAAATTTCTGTGTATAAGGGGACCCATGAAGTTCAAACCCATGTTCAAGTGTGAACTGCAGCATCATAGATAAATTATACCTCAAAACCCTGAGAAACACAAACACACACACAAATACACACACATTACAGACAGATATACTTGCATTATTAAGGTCTTAGCCTTATTGACCCCAAACTAAACCAACAGCATCTACATCATTTTTTTTGCATGAGATTGGAATGTTTTCTGATCGATGGAAGAGCTATGGTTTAATGTTAGGAAAGGAACTGAAATAAAATTACTAACTTTTAAGGTTCTTTTTCTGGCCAGATGGATGAAAACTGAGGGTGTACTATTAGTTAAACAAATATTTATTGAAGACCTAGTATGTGCCAGGCTCTGATTTAATGCTAGTTGGCAGAATGAACTCTGCAGACAAAAACCTCTGCTCTCGCGGGCACAGATTTTAGTTAGAGAACATGAAAATAAATAATGACCCAGATAAGATGTATTTTATGTCAGATGGTCTTAAGTGCAATAGAGGAAACAGAAAAAGCAGAGAATAGGGGTAAGGAGAGCCAGCGGTGTGGAGGTGGGTGGTAATTATAAAGCTCTATCATTAAGTCATCAAAAGTACATGTGAGAGAAAATGACAAGGAACTGGAGAGAAAATGACAAGGAACTGGAGAGAAAATGACAAGGAACAATAGGCATGGTTCTCGCCCTCCTGGATCATTCGCCCAGTGGAGGGGAGATATTAATTAAATAACTGTATAAATGTGAAACCACAAACTGTAATAACTGCTTTGTTGCTTTGTGTTTTAAAGAAAATTGTATGAGGAAAGGGTCCTATGATCAGATAAGTCTGGGGGACCTTGTACACTATATGCCCACCTTTCTGCTCCCCCTTATTAATACATGAACACATTAAGAACCCCAAGAGTCTCTACAGTGACTAAAATACATTTACTTGAATATTTACTGAATGTATTTGGCTGTGGAATAATTTGTCTATTAGCATCTCACAGAATACTATATGTAAGGAGATGCACATATTTTTTCCAATTATTCTAATTTTCGTTACTAAATTAATATTAACAGAAAGATAACAGGCAAGCCAAAACTACCAGGGAAGAAAAAATACAGTTTTGGTCAATATTTCTATTTTTTGGTCTTTGAATAAGAGAATGAATCAGGAACTTAAAAGAACTGTGTGCTTTCTCTGGATCTATTTTTGATGAAATCTGCCAAACGTTTGCCAACATTTTCAGCTTCAAAATATAATTTCCAGACACCAAACTTCTTGACAGAGAACCATAAAGAAATCTTGACTTGTACTTAATAGGGTTGTTGTTATGGTATATTGAAGGATGGAAAAAATGAGTTAACATATTGATATTGTTGAATGCAAAGGTTGTTACTGTGGGATAAAGAAGATACAAATACTTAATGGAGGAAGGCAGAAAAGATCCATGAGGGGGGTTGGATTCAAATTAGAGCTATCATTATGAATTTTTAAAAATTTTATATTGGAGCATAGTTGATTAACAATGTTGTGTTAGTTTCAGGTGTACAGCAAAGTGATTCAGTTATACATATACATGTATCTATTCTTTTTCAAATTCTTTTCCCATTTAGGTTATTACAGAATATTGAGCAGAGTTCCTGGTGCTATACAGTAGGAACTTGCTGGTTATCTATTTTAAATATAGCAGTGTATACATGTCATTATGAATTTATAATTTTAAAAAAATTTTTGATATGGCTATAGGCCACTCACTGTCACTTTAAAAAATGAGGAAAAATACGGTATTTAGTAAAATATTTTTTATTCTACTCATGACCAACTTTATGCTTCTTTTCTTTTTCTTTTTCCCAACCCCACTGCTGTAGTTTTGGTTGAGCTGAAAATTGTTCCCTTCAGAGGGAAATTGTTTGGAGTTTTCAGCAACCACTGCTGTGGCTTAGATTTTGAAATTCCTGATATGAAAAAAAAAAAAGTATAAAGGGCCTAGAAGTTGACTTTTCTGTCATCTGGGTGGTTTTTAATTTATATGACCTGGCTTCAAGCAGAAAGCAAACATTACAAATATCTCTATACTGATTTCTACAGCCTCACCTTAATTTGTCACACCCAGAGATAATTTTGAAGTCAACAGGCAGTCTTTATGTAAGACAGAGAAATTAAATGGGGGAAGGAAACAAAGCCAGTTTCCAAAGATTAAAAAGAGGAAAATTAATTACAAGCAAAGTGCAGAGAAACTATAGTTTGGAATGAATCATGCCATACAGCTAATTATAACACTAATCTAAAGCTCTCCTTTGACATGGAAAATGGATGGGTGTTAGTGGATTTTTCCTTCTGAATGTGAAAATATAAATCAGTGTGTGCGTTGGGGGGTGGTTTAATGTTTAATATCCAATTTCTTTTTCTGATACTTAGCCTTTTTATATCTTTATTTTACTGATCAAATAATCATATTATATAAGCACAGATATCTGCTTTGTACTGCCCTGTTAAATACTGATGTTTGGTTAAAACAAATGTTTTAGCATATTATGTATATGTATAGCTGACTCACTTTGTTATACAGCAGAAACTAACACTCCATTGTAAAGCAATTATACTCCAATACAGATGTTTAAAAAAAAAAAATCATATACACCCCCCCCCAAAAAAAAAAAAAACCACTTCAAACAAAGGAGTTACAAAGCTGTTATAAAAGGATTAAACTGGTGAAAGTCAGAATGATTGTGGCCAGGTTGGCACTGCCTCAAAGGTTAGCCATCCATTTTTATTTCTATGGCATTTTGTGGCCTTTGGAGTTCCAGACTGGTGTATACTTAAAGCACATGCCTTGGACTTTAAATTGTTTAAAATAAAAAGATGGAAGGGTTCATACTTTTCTATTTTATTGGTACTTTCGTATGCAGAACTCCAGAATATTTCTGAAGTTCAAGGCACCTCCAAGACAAGTTACTTGTAAAAAAGAGAATAAAATCTATACTCCTCATGATGTATGTCTGAGATTTATTCTCCAATTAGGCTTGGCTCTCTGTTCCTTATGGAAGGAAATTTGGCCCAAGGGAATGGTAAATACTTTATGCTGATAGAAAATCATTAGCTGGTCGATCAGTTGGGATTGACCAATCTTTAGACAGCTATTCAGTAATTTTTTAATGAAATAGGTAATTATAGGTTATTTTCTAGTAAAAAATACTAGATGTTCTTCATGAACATTCTTCATACAGTTTAATGCAAATAGAAAACAAGAGCAAATAGGACTCTGCAGAAGAACAAATAACCTAAAAGAAATAGAAAAATACCTCCAAACACCTAACTAAAAGAGAAAAATTCTTCCAAATCCCTTTTCCAACATGGCAAACCAAAGAGTGAAGCCCACCTATTTAAAGCCATGCTTAAAAAAGGGATTAGAAGACAGTATAATATATGGAAATAGTAAATGTAAATTCATTTTTATTTTTAGTTTTTTAAAAATTTTTATTGGAGTATAGTTGATTTACAATGTTGTGTTAGTTTCAGGTGTATAGCAAAGTGAATCAGTTACACATATACATATATCCACACTTTTTTTAGATTCTTTTTCCATATAGGCCATTACAGAGTATTGAGCAGAGTTCCCTGAGCTATACCATAGGTTCTTATTAGTTATCTACTTTACACATATTAACGGTAGTGTGTATATGTCAATCCCAATCTCCCAATTTATCCCTATCCCCAGTAAATGTAAATTTAAATTTTAGGGTTAGACTGACCCACAGTCAAATTCCAGCTCTTATTTAATAGTTGTTTGACCTTGGCAAGGTACTGAAACTCAATTTTCTCACAAATAAAATGAAGATCATATCTAAGTCATAAGGTTGTTTTGGACATTTTAAATAAAATCATGTGTAAAATGTTAGCACAGTGCTGGCACAGAACACAAGAGAACTGTTGCTTTGATTTTCATTTTACTTATAATTAGTATGAGTGTTTAGTTGCAGTTTCCTTTCTAGTTCTGCACTGTCCTGTCCTGTTTCTTGAGAAAACCGTAAGGAAGCATGTTAAAGAAAGCTGAAGGTCCAGTTTTTGCTTTTGGGAAGGTAGCAAGGGTCAGGGGTCAAAGATTAGAATTTCATTACTACATCTTTTTAGCAGACCTAGGAGAAATAACGTGGTGGTGAGCATACAGTTATCCTCAGCCTACCTGTCAACCCTGTTGCCGATTAGTCTATCCATTTTAACATTTTAGTGTTAGGCCTCACTTTTCCTGGAAAAACTCTAGCAAATATAGGTTTTATGATTTTGTTTGGACAGGTCTCTCTGGCGTATGCTTACCCTACTGCATCTTGACATGTCTGAAGCATACTTCAGAGTGAAGCTCAAATGACTCTTCTGCATGAATACTTCCCGATATCCTTGTAGAGTATCCATTTTTACATCACAGGTGCTCTGACAGTAGTTAATATCATCACTGAAACACTGCTGTGCGTTATAGTTAACTTTTGTGCATGTCTTATCTTCCCTAAAATGTTGTGAGTTAGATTTCCTCCCCTGTGCTAGGTAAAAACTTCTTGTCACACAATAGGCATAATTGGCATTTATTAATTTATGATCAATTAATAAGAAATGACTTTGTATTTTCAAAGCAAATAGCTGTATATTTTTTCAGTAAAAGTAATGTTACTTAAATATAAAACATATATTTGGGAAGAATCAAAAGATGTTATAGTCTTGACTGTTTTATGTTCAGTCCACTATTATAGTTCATGCTCTATAGTCATATTTTGTAACTAATGTAATGGGTGATGCATTATTTCATTTTGGATCAGGTTGATATGGACTGCCCTAGGTTCTATCAATGCCTAGATAACTTAAAATGTCACCAGGGCACTTTTCCTTAACATAGTGCTATTGTATATTTTAATGTTGAATATTAAATTTAGCAAAAAAATTCTTTTAGTTCACTGAATTTAAGATACTATCAACTGTAAGATACAATCTCTTTTCAGAGATACTGAAGTGTGCAAATATGTGCATCTTCCAATCTATGAAGTATGAAACAATAAACTCCTTAATGGTGGTCCATATTAGGATGCTTTTGGTTGCAAGTTACAGAAGATTCAAATCATAATGCCTTAAACACTAATAATAATAAACTACAGATAACAACATTTCCTCTGTAGGTTTGGTTAATTAAAGGGCTCAGCAGTGACATCACATACCCAGGTTTTTAATATATTTCCCCAGGGCCTTAGCTTTTGTCCTCATGCTTGAGCTGCTATCCTTTCTCAGAAGTTACCCCAGCACACTTCTCATAGTTCTTTGGGCAGAGTTGAGTCACATGACTTTTCCCAAGTCAGTCCCTGGAAGAGGGGATGATACTGTCACCAGAGGCTAAAGAGGTCCAAGTTCTAAACCTCTGGGGCTGATGATAAGACCCTCTTTTTCAAGAACATGGACCTGATGAGAAGACCATGTGCATAATATCGAGGTGTTGCTAACAAGAACGGAGGGAATATCTATTTGAATAGATACCAATGTGTTCACTGCAATTTGTTTTATTTATGTCTCTGCTTATGTATCTATTTCTAAAGCCAATTGTTTGCTAACGTATTGATAATGTGTTTGCTTGAGTTGTTTACCTTTATAACTGGAAGCTCTTGGATTTTATTTGAAATAAAAAGAGAAGTCTCATGGGAGGAAGGACAAATTAGGAGTATGGGATTAACAGATACAAACTACAATACTATATACATAAAACAGAGAAGCAACAAGAATTTACTGCATAGCACAGGGAATTATATTCAATGTCTTGTAATAACCTATATTGGAATTCAATCAGAAAAAAGTAACTGAATCACCATGCACAGCTGAAACTAATACAATATTGTAAATCAACTATACTACAATTAAAAAAAAGGAGTCTCATGATTTGTAGCAGAAAGACTCATCAATGGCTGCTTTCTTCCTAGAAACTCCTCTGGTCATGTAAATTAAATTTAAAAGTTAAGAAAATTGATTGATACTTTATAAAAATGTAAAAGACACTTCATAAATGTCACAATTGCAGCTAGCATTAACTAGTTTGCTTAATATGCCAATCCACTCACTATGGAAAGAAAATTCCCTTCAACTTGATGGTGAGGGCTCTCTAGATGATAAGGTAACAAATTTGTTTTCATAGGCTGATTAGTATCTGTATTACAAGTTGGTGAAGAAGACATTTCCTCACAGAGAATGAGTTGATAATAGCCCTTGAGAGTCTATTAAATATATGTCAAAAGGATACATTAAGTCCACACTAATTAAAAAATAATATCAATCATAGTCTGTATGATATGGTCAACATCAGTATCATTCTTTGAAAGATATTTTAAAGAATCATATTTAAATACTAAGTTAAATATTTAGTTAAGTTATAAGCATCAATCTCCTTAGCTTATAACATAACAGATACTATTATATAATGGAGAACTTCCTTGAGAGAATGGGCTGGTAGAATCATAAGTACTCTGCGTATCTGAAGCAGAGAAACTGACAAGGTCAGAAAGGGCGCCAAAGAAACCTTACGCTGGATCTGTACCTGCAGTCAATCCTAGTCTCTCAAATTTGTTTCCTCATAGCCATATCCTCCATATTCCCAGTATAGGCTGCTAGATCTCTCACATTTCCACTGAAATATTTCTATAGGGCTTCCTACTTCCACTCCTGTCTATTCTTCACACTCTATACTGCAGCGTGTAATCTTTTAAACCGATATAGTAGATTCATGATATTCATAGTAGTTAAAGTCTCTAAACTTGCTGCAAACATGGAATTAACAAATACTGAACAATTGCTCTTAGAGGACACAGAGGGTTAGGTTCCTATGAGCCTCTGGTCAACTGATCAATACATAACCTTGTTTTCTGTGTGTTTATGTTTAAAGACCCCTTATATAATATATGCTGTTGGTTCACTAATATTGGACTCATGGCTACAGCACTATAACTTACGCCTGAATGAAGCTTATCTAACACATGTATTTTCTCCATAAGGCACATCACAGCCTTCTTGCACTTGGAAACACTAGACAGCAGTTCAGCACTTTGCTTAGAGGCCATTTTAAACAGCAAAATCACCAAGGAAGAGAACAAAAATGAACCAAATGTGGTTCTAAATACACTGTGAAAAAGACACTTGTTATAGTATGAGAGCTGCAATGAGAAGGCAGTGTCACCTTGTTTGACCTCAGCTGAGAACCTGTGTGCAGGGTGAGCTGAATTTTTCACCACTCTGCACATTCCTGCTAAAAACCATGAAAGCTCCTCATATATTGATTTTGTGGTACAGATGCTATTAACAAGTAAGTGAATTTGCAAATACAGAGTCTGTGAATGATGAGGATTGACTGTACTTTGAATCAGGTGATGCCCTACTTGAAACCTTTAATGACTTCTCATTTGACTCAGGAAAAACAAAGAAGAATACAATCCCAAATCCTTGCCACTGCCTACAAGGACCTGCTAGCTTGACTCCAGCCTCTCTGTCCAATTCTTCTCCAGCCACCTTCCCTCTTGCATACTGGAGTTCAGCCACAGGGTTATTTATCAGTTCTTTGGACATCCCAATATTTCCCCAGCTGAGTCTCACACATACTTCTACATTTTCACCTCCTCACTGGAATGCTCTTTTCTTCCTCTCCTTCTCCTACACCCACACACACACCCACACGCCCCCACACACATCCCTTTCTTTCCTTCCACATTTGTTTTTTTCCTGTCCATCAGGTCTCAGCTAACATAGCTTCTCCTCAGAAAGGATTTTCTTAACCATCCAATTTAAAGTAGGTCCCTCCTGCTACTGTTCCTTATAACATTCTTCTTGTGCTTTTTATTAGCTTAGTACAATTAGTAGTTAGGAATCTATCTGCTTAATGCCTATCATTCTTACTGGACTGCAAGCTCCTTAAAGGCAGCCTATTTGATGACTGGTATATAACTATGCCTAACATTGTGTCTGGCCACTGAAATCCCTGAATAAATGTTAGCTACCAACTGACTGACTCATTGAATGAATACCACTTTAAAGGATCAACTACTTTTCACTACACAAAAATCTGGCAATTGACAACTAGTGGCTGGGCAAAACTCACTTTTGTAAGACTTAAACCATTCATCAATCCTACACTTACTCCAGAATTTTGAGCTGGTGACATTTGTCTGCAACATATAACAGCATGACACAAGTACTGTTGGCAGAAGTATGCCACCATACAGGCAGCTAGTTTGCACTTCACTATGGTTACAAATGGTAAAGACCATCACTGCTACAAGCTGGGGAATAAGGTGTACAGACATAACATGATAGAGTAAAATTACCTGAAACCAAATACTTATTTTAAAGGAAGACACACATATTTGCCTGCCCTTGCCATTTATCCAAAATGTTTTTCAGCTTCACGTGCAAACTGAGTCATTTAACAAATATTTACTGAGCACGGTCCATCTCTAGACCCTGAGCTAAGCACTGAGGATAGAACACAATATAAATAATTCACTAATATCATGTTGCAATAGCACAAGAAACAATGTTGTTATTTCTTTATATTGGGATCTCCACACATAAACATACCTGGCAGAACTGCCACAAAGTATCTGGAAGATTCCACCTTTTCACAACAATGGAACCGGTTAATTAATGTTACCTCTTAATTTGTTTCTTTATCCTTCAAGTTATATTTTCTCAATGTTCATGTCAGGAAAAAAAAAGGCACAGTACAATGTACATGTGGGTTTACCTCCTTAAAATAGTTTCAAGGACAGAGATGTTCTAAAATGCAACTATGATGATTAGGCACTCCACTGGATGTTCCACGGTTGAAATAGATCTGGTTCCTGCCCTCATGCAACTTAGTATCTAGTATAAGGATGGGTGCAGCTAGTAAACAAATGTTTATATATAAATATATAATTGCAAACTGTGATAAGTGCTAGGGAGTGAAGTCAAAGTTCTAAGAGGGCAGTCAGTGGGAAGGGGGCAGAGGAAACCAAAAATATTTCTGAGTCGGAGTGGTACTTGTAAGAATCATCAAAATCCATGTGTGTTTTAAAGCCATAGGGGAGGGTAGGTTCTCAATAAATATAGGTAGGAGAAAATAGAACTCAGGCAAAAAATTTGCACAAGTACTCAGACATCCAGAACTGAAACAGTATTCTAATATTATCTTGTTCTAAAACTCTGAAAACATACAGCACCTGAAGAGGAAGAAAAAAAATCAGACTGCTCACCTTTAAGCTGAATTTTCATTAATCTTTCTAGAGAAATATCCTTAGTAAATACTAACAATGGAGATTGTTGAACATTTGCAATCAATCAGGTTTAGCACCAACCCTTCATATGCATTATCTCATGTGGTTGTGCTATTTTGGTGAGATATTTTGAGATAGTGTTAGGTGCTATCCACATTTGAATCATTTTACCATTTGGATAAGGACTCTGAAGTTTAGAGACGTTAAGTAATTTACCCCCAGGTCACACAGCCAGTAAAGGGTAGAGCTGGGATGAGAATCTATCTCCTGCAGATTCCACAACCCACAATCTTCAGTACTTGCAATAAATCATAAATCATCTGAAAGCTGAGATTTTTCTGCTATTTTCTTGTTGGTGTGTGTGTGTGTGTGTGTGAGAGAGAGAGAGAGAGTGCATATGTGCTGAATTACATCTGTCAACATGTCATCAAGTGTTATGAAATTGAGGTTTTAATACAAAGCATTATAAAGGAATCACACTTACAAAGCTACAGTTCAGTAGCTCTAAGGTATAGGATTTAAACAAAATTGCAATGTTGAGAATCCCAAAATTAGATCTAAAAGATACTGTAAAATTATTTCTAGAGAGAGGGCATCTATATAAGGTTTTTTCCTGACACATATACAATTATTTTAACTATTCAAAAAATTTTATTTTTCCTGACATTAAACAATAAATACCTAATTAAAATACAGGTGCATTTCTACTAGCTTCGAATTTAGAGCCTACTATATTTGAAATCATTGCTGGATCATTTATCATAATGCAAAGCACAGAGAGATTTTTCATCTGAATCACTGATGCATTTTAACATTAAAGCTTTAAAAACAATTTTCCTTACTCAATTTTTAGTAGTGAAAAGAAGCAATGAATTCTAAACCAACACTGGGGGAGTAGGAAAAAAAAAAAAACCAGGGATATTAGGACAGAAAGTTTTATGAGTTTTGTCCTCACATGCTGATGAAGGAAAGGGGAAGAACTGAAAAGTATCTTACTGGTTTAGTGCTTGAGACTGAAGTGGTAATAAAGTTTCAAAACTATATTCTGTAAAACATGTCTATTATCCATCCTTCCGTCCATCCATCCATCCATCCACCCATTTATCCTTCAATCCTCCCATCCTCTATCCCATGATTTGATTCTACAGAATTTGTGGAATTCTAATTGTCATGCCATAGAAATTTGTATGAATAAATCTCTGAACATTACTTTCGTCAATTAATTCAGTAAGGATTTTTTCTTGCGCACTTTCATCCAAGCATGTATACTATTTTAAGAACCCCAGTTGGTTTTCCATTGGTATATTATACTTTAAAATTATACCATGAGCAATAACACCCAAGTAACAATGAACACACCTAGTGACTGGATATTGGTCTAAATACTATTCTTTACTGAAAAGGACGAGGAACCTTGAAAAATGGCTGATTTCAGAGCTGGGGCTTGGGAGGTAAAGTGCTCAAAGAATGATTAAGACATATAGAAAGGATATAGAAGCCAGCTTGAAGGCGTTTCAACTGGCAAAACCCGGGACAATTTGAGTATCAAATAACGATAATATAAACTGTAAAAACAAAAATCCATGAATCCATAGTGATATAAATAAGTAAGTAAATAAATAAATGGGAGAGAAGGGAAAACTGTTTCTTCCAGTGGAATGCCAACCAATAAGTGTACTAGGAAGAATGGAGTTAGAAAATCATTTGACAACCACTCTTGTAATAAATGCTTCAGGCTAAAGTAGTGGGTGTAGTAGATGAGAAAGAGAATATTTACATAGTCTCAAAGTACCTCCCCAGAAGATATTAATTACAAAGAAAAAAGAAAGTAGAGAAGTCTGGCAGGACACCTCCTTAATCAAAGATCAACATTATCATCTCTAAAGGAAAAAGTTGACATCATTTGCTTCCTGAAGCACTCAGAATGCTCACCTTGAATCTAATCATGAGTAACATAAGCAAAGCAAATTGAGAGAGATTCTACAAAACAAAGGACCTATATGCTTCAAAACAAAGCCATAAGGAATTGCTTTGGAGAAAAGAAGATTAAAAAGACATGACAACCAAATACAACACGTGATTCTGCAGTGATCTAGAGTAGGAAAATTTCTTTTCTTTTGTTATGAAGAACATTTGTGGAAGAAATGGTGAAATTTTAAAAAGATCTGTAGGTTAGATAATGACACTGTACCACTGTTATTTTCCTGATTTTGATTATTTTTTTGTGTTTATGTAAGACAATGTCCTTGTTTTAGGAAATATATACTGGAGTATTTTGGAATAAAGGGGTATCATGTCTATAACTTACTCTCAAAAGGCTCAGAAAAGTTTATATATACACACACATACATACATATAGCAAAGGTGTTTAAATGTTAATATTTTGGTTATATGGATGTAGTATACATGGGAATTCCTTGTGCTACTTTTGCAATCTTTCTGCAACTTTGAATTTAATAAAAACTTTAAAAAAATGTGCTGTGATCCAATACGTTTTTGGAAATTTTGTGTTGGAGAAAATTATGGAAGTGTCAACTATTAGGAATCTGAAACTGAGGAAATATTTCAAGCAAAAAGGTGGAAAAGGGGTTCAAAGAAGAGGTTTTCATGGTGGGACAGGTAACAAGAAGAAAAAGGAAGTTCCAAAGTATTTTATACCTTTGCTTCAGTTTGTTTTTGTTTGTTTTTTGCCATGGTAAAATGTGACAGGTTTTCATTTGGATTTAGTAAGAACTAAATAAGAGAAAGCCATGAAATAGTAAATAAAAAAATCTTAATCCAACAGCAGAAAATCAGACAAAACACAATAAATGAAGAGAAGTCCATTATAACATTGCTTTGTATTATCCAGATTCAAGCATGCTAGGGGCAAACACAAGGATGGCCCTGTGTTGAGGAGGAAATCAACAGGCTGGGCTGGCTCCTTAATTACAAAGCCAAGTGATGTGGAGTAGATTATAACCTGCTGGACCCCACTTCCCTTATTAATTAAGCGAATTAGGCTGGGTAATTTTTAGGTTCCTTTCTAGTTCTAAATTTCTATGATTTTGTATCTCCCAAATTATAAATGATAAAAGAATGGTTAATTTGAAATGTGGGCTAGCCTATTTTTCCAATAAAAGTCTGACAAAGGTTTTGCTGTGTTTTGTTTTACTGTGTCAACAAGAAGATTCAGTTTTTATGGCAGACACTACTTGTGGCCTACCTAACAGCCTTCACCCCTTTTTTCACAACTAACAGAACCCTAATTCTGTATAATTGAGGGTGGAGTAAAGGGCTATCCCTTTCATACAGCGAGAGTGGATTCTCTTCCAGCCCCAGGGGGTGACTCATAATTGTTCTAAGCAAACAATGGGAATCCCATGCCTCTTTGCCAATGATAGGTTTAAGGGTGGACATGCCAGTTTTACCAAGACAATAAAGGAAGTTTGCTGAGACAGGGAGACACTGAGAAATATTTTCTTTCCAGATAAAAAGAGGGAAACACACAAGGTGGAAACGTTCATGCCCCCTCCCCATTGTTTTTCCTGCCTTTAATGTGGTTGTGTGATGAATGTGATGGTTAGAGCTGAGGCAACGATCTTATGACCCTGAGGTGTTAAGTTTAAAATGGAAAAGCCAACATGCTGAGAGTGAGTGATAGAAAATGCCTGATATTATGGATTGAATCTTTGTGTCCTCACAAGATTTATATGTTGAAATTCTAACACCCAATATGATGGTATTAGGAGGTGATTAGATTATGAGGTTGGGACCCTTATGAATAGAATTAGTGTATTTATTAAAGGAACCACAGAGAGCTCTCTTCCTCTTCTGCTGTGTAATGACTTAGCAAGAAGACAGCCACCTATGAAGCAAGAAGAAAGTTCTCACCAGACACCAAATCTGCCAGTGCCTTGGTCTTGGACTTCCCAGCCTCCAGCACTAGAAGAAATGAATTTCTGATGTTTACAAGCCACTCAGCCTAGATAATTCCAACTCATTTTGTTGATGTACACACACACACACACAAGCAAACAGTTGCTTAATAGTTCCCTTAGGACAATAATTACTGGGTCAAAGTATGTGATCAAAAATTTTTTGGGGGGCTTCCCTGGTGTTGCAGTGGTTGAGAATCTGCCTGCTAATGCAGGGGACACGGGTTCGAGCCCTGGTCTGGGAAGATCCCACATGCCGCAGAGCAACTAGGCCCGTGAGCCACAACTACTGAGCCTGCGCGTCTGGAGCCTGTGCTCCGCAACAAGAGAGGCCACGATGGTGAGGGGCCCGCGCACCGTGAGGAAGAGTGGCCCCCACTTGCCGCGGCTAGAGAAAGCCCTCGCACAGAAACGAAGACCCAACACAGCCAAAAATAAATAAATAAATAAAAATTAAAAAAAAAAATACATAGGCCCGAAAAATCCACCCAGAAGAATACTTTAAAAAAATAATAATAATAATTTTTTTTGATACAGATTGCAAAATTGCCCTTGAGAAATGTCACACATAAGAGGTCCTGTTTCCCCACACGCGTAACTCCTCAGGATATTTAATCAACATTGTAAATCATTACTAGTATGAAAAACTAAATAATGAGTCCCCTTTTATTTTTCATTCTTTGGTTATCATTATTGTCTACTATTTTCAAGTGTTTATTGACTATAGTGTTTCTTTCTTCGGTAAATAACCTTTCTGTCCATTATTCCATTTGAATGTTTACCTTACTAATTGTTAGTAAGTCAAGTGTTTAGTGGCATACATCAGAGCAGGAAGAGCACAGTCTCGATATCCAGGTGACCTGGCTTCAAATTCTGGTTCTACTATTTAGTAATTGTCTAACTTTGGGCTATTAAAAATCTTTCTATACTTCAGTTTTATTGCTTCAGTTTCATTGCTTATAAAAGGATAATAAAGTACCTTTCTCATGGAGCTCTTAGAATTACTAGTTAATACATTTAAAGCACTTAGAATAGGGCCTGACATGATAAGTACTACATAAGTGCTAGGTATTATTGTAATTATTAAAGATATTAGTATTCTGTCTTAAATCTTACTTTTATTGTTTTTTCAGCTCTTTAAATGGTGTCATATGTGACACACAAAATTTTACATTTTTGGGTGGGTAAATGAACAATCTCTTCATTTATCATCTCTGGCTTTGATACAATGCTTAGGAAGTTCATTCTTAGTCCAATACTTATTTTAAAACTCTTATGTTTTCTTTTAGTATATATATATATATATATATATATATATATGTTCTTATTTTTCATATTCAACTTAATTTGGAACTTATTTAGGAGTAATTTGTGGGTAAAACTATATCTATAACTATCTGGCTATCCATCCATCCATCCATCACCTACCTACCTATCAATTGTTGGCCAACTGTATCAGTTTGATATACTAAATATTTCATCCTTTTCTGATAGATTTAAAATATGTTTATCACATTGTCAGTTTGCATTTGAACTTCATTCAGCTTTTGGACATTGCATTATGCCCCAATGAACTATATGAATTCCCTGAATACTTATCATTTCCACACCGTTTTAATTATTAGAGTTCTAGAACACATTTTAAGAAGCCCATATGCATTAATCTTTTTAAAATTTTAAACTATTTTAATATTTATTTTGCTGGATAGATTTTAGATTCACATTTTTTCCTAAGAACTCTGTATATCCCTGCAATCCTACTAGATGTCTATGAAGACTTTTACATTCACAAATAGATTCAGGGAGAATTGATAACTCTTACATATTTAGATTTTCCATCCAGTTTTGTTTTTTAATGTCTGTTCTCCAGAGTTTGTCATTTTCTTCACAGAGGCTTTGCCTCTTTCAAGTCTAGATTTTTCACGTGTATAGTAGTTATTTTAAATGCGAGATCTTTTTTTCACCCTCTCTCTCTTTTTTTTAGCTGCCCTGTTCGGCATGTGGGATGCACAGCTGTGGGATCTTAGTTCCCCGATCAGGGATCGAGCCCACACCCCCTGCACTGGAAGTGCGCAGTCTTAACCACTGGACTGCCAGGGAAGTCCCTATTCTCTTTAATACTGATATTATGAATGACATATACAGAGAGGCACTGAATTTTTGTGTTATCAAGGATAGCCACTTACTAAATTATTTTATAAAGTATCTGCTGATTTTCTTAGGTTTTCCTTAGTGGATAATTGTATTGTCTATAAATAATAATAATTTTGACAATCTTGTCTCTTCTTTTCCAGCACTTATACATTTATCTATTGCTGTTTTATTTCATTTGCTAGAACTTGTAGAAAAATATAGAATGATAGTAGTGTTAGTGGTAGTTTGGTCTTATCCTTGCCTTTAGTGAACATGGTTTCAACATTTCCCTGGTTCTCAGTTTCTGACAGATTACAATTTCAAGAAAAATCACATTTATTTTTAGTTTACTAAGAAATTTCTTGGAAATGGATATTGATGTTCTCATAATTAATTAAAAATATCCTTGATGTTTAATTATTTTTTGAATTCTTAGAAGATCTTTTGTATATATTAAATATTTCTGAAAATAAAAATTATATTGAAGTTTTGCAATATCTTAACCTATATTGATTGTGCCTCCCAAAAGATAAAGTACTGAAAGAAATAAGTTAATTGCCAATTACCAGTTCTGTCAAAATCTGGGCCCCCTTCTAACATATCTAGACAGATGTCCTCAGAGGAAAACTGCTTAAGAATATTTTTTAAACATTTTTTTTCCCTACAGAAGTAACATGTATCTACTATTTTTAAAAGTTAGAAATATAAACAAGATAAAAAGAAAAACAAAAACTAATAGGCTAATAAACAGGAGATAGTTATCCGTCGTCAATGTGAGACAGGAAGGAAGGGGGCAGGACACAACCATTAAAAGAATGACGCAACCATTACGAAGAACAGGACATGACAAAACCCAGTTAGAACCTACTAGACCTAGGATGGTGGAAGATTCGACTTCCAGTAGACCTTGATCCTCATTATATGCTCATTGTAATACATTAGCATATGCTAAATGACACTCCCACAGGCACCATGACAGTTCAGAGGCTGACCATAAAAGGTCAAGAACTGGGCGGTGGCCCAGTTCCTGGAAATCCCCGCCCCTTCCCCGAAATAGCGAGGACAATCCTCCCGCTCCTTAGCCTATGACATTATCCAGCCCATAAAAACTAACCACCCCCACACCTTGGAGCTGCTCTTGACTTTTGAGATGGTCCACATTCTATGCAAAGTGTGTCTCTCTGAATAAATCTGCTTTCTTTTTACTTTGGCTTGCTCTTGACTTCTTTCCTGCATGAAGCCAAGAGCCATCACTTGGTGGCCTATCCCAGGCACTCGCCCAATTCCTGGGACGTGACCATCCTCTCACACCCCGTTTTATCCCACAACAAATATTGGGTATTTGTTTTTCATACATTTTCTTTCCACTTTCTAATATATGTGTATAAAATACCTTAAAAATAGAATTTTATCTTTTATATCCTGCTTTCTAAATAGGATAAAAAAATAGGAATTATTGTAGAAAGTACAAAAAGAAGGTTTAGAATTGCTCAAGTTGGTAAATCTTCATAAATTTTCCCATGACCTCCTGTTAGAGTCTGACATTATTTTCAATACCAACATGATATTCTTCAAGGAAAAAAGGATTTTTAAAAATTTCACAGTATAAAATTCACACATAAATACTACAGAATATCTGAAAAATAGCAAAAGTTATTTAATATTTTTGAAAAGCAAATAAAAAGGGTGTAGGTTGTTTGAATATTAGCTTTCAAGACACCTGATTACTTAACCTATCAAAACAAGTGTAGAGCCCAGTAGATTCAATGTTTCAATGAGAATTAGAACATAGAGGATTATTAGAGAACTGGTTAGTTTGCATTATGGAATTCTGTGCTGACTCATAATGTAGAAGCACAGTGATCAAGCTGTAGCAGAAAAAAAAAAAGGCCCCAATAATGTCTGTTAAAAACCATTTGACTCCTGGTTTCAGGCAAAGATTTTAAAAGGTTAATGTCTCATTTACTGCAAACATGTTACCACAGGGAAGAAAATATTGAATTTTTTAGGTCCACTATTCATAAATTAACTATCTACTGATAAAAGCTACAAACTAGATCATTCATAGAAATAGGTAATTTTCTTAAGAGCCCTTTAACAATGAAAGATAGATTTGCATTCTGCCTTAGAATGAGGTAAGTTAGTTCTTTTGTTTATCCACAGGCTATCACCAACCCCCTAGAAAAGTCCTACTGTTAATGATTATATATAAAGACATTTTTATCAGCCTTCTGCCAGTAATGTTTGGAACTAAAGCAACACATCAACACGCCACTTGTTCCCTTTTCTGAATTAAACAATCTGTTAGATATTCTTTTCCATCAGAGAAGAAATATGATGGATTCTATTTCCCAGACTGTAAATGATTTTTTGAGCCTCCATGTCTGAAATGTTTCTGCTTAAACTTGACAAGGGGGAAAAAAAAAAACCTTTCATAAGGCAATGCCAACCTTAAGGTTATAACAGATGTGCTGCAGGGGCACTAGCCCAATTTACCCACTGCAGCAGTGGAATATGAGAGAACCAAGAGGTGGATATTAGATGCTCATTTTAGAAACCATGGGTTTCAAGCATTAAAAGATTAGGCTTTACTAGGTAAAGAAAATTGCACTATGGTGAATTACAGATCTGTGAGCTTGTTTGGCCAAGATGGAACTATGTGACCCCAGGGCACTCCTCTACCTCAAAATTTGCTTGATACACTGAAATTCTCCCAGATATCCCTCTTACTGAGCACTGCAGGCCACCCCGTTTCTTAACTGCAACTCCCTGGCAATGTCTATTTACACCATAAATAATCTTTGTGTGTGTATATATATATATATATATATATATATATATTTCTACAAAACCAGCTATCTTGCCAGGGCCTTAATGCAAAAATGACTTTATGTGACTTTTCAACACTTTCATAAGTGAAAATCCAAGGTGCAGCCTGGATTTGGCCAGAAGGTGAATTTGAGAAAATGAAAGAAAATGATGAAGGGCTCTAGGTAACCTCCAGAAAGGACAGCTTGCTATATTTTAACAATGTTATATCATAGAAAGCCCATTTTTAAAAAACAAACATATTTTGAGAAACTGTACATATGCCCAGGATTATTCTACACAGGCAACATGACAGGTGAAGCACTTATATAGCTAACCCAATTAACATACAAATTAATCAGATGATCGAGGTCTCAAGGGTAGGTTTTCCCTTTTTTGTCCAAATAAACCAGGAAGAAAATTTCCTAAAACCAACTTTTGCCCTAAGGTTGGCTCTACGACCCCTGGCATCTCACAATTGGTTTGGCTTGTGACACCGATTTTGGTCCCTAGATTCTATCTTGGATGAAGATGTGGTTTCCACTTTGGTCCTATCACTAGCCACAGACACTTGTTCTAAACACAGAGATCTGTCCCATTCCCTAGATTTTGAGGTCTGGGTTGGTTCAGGATTAAAATTATTAAAGAGGTAGACATTTTGGAATGATTACTACTACCAGGTTATGTTCTTATTTCCCACTTGAAATGCTATTAGAGGAAACCCTGTGGTTATCGATATTTAACTATGGCCTGCCTTAGTGACAGTTCCTCCTTGGAGTAGGTGAATTTGTCAGTCCCCTAGAGCTATGTATTGACACTTTGGATAGTGATAGTGAACATTTTAGAGCTGGTACCTGCACATAATTTTGATTATGAAATGGTAAATCTGTCTAGAAGCTGAAATCCAGGAAAGGATGTAGAGATAGGTTTTCTACAAAGAACATGCATTTTCCAATATACACAGGAGCAGGCTCATTACAGCTCAATCACAAAGACAAGCTCATTGATTTTAAGTACAGTTGAACTTCTCATTATCTATACTCTGCCCACTTATAACAAACCACCTAATATGTCAACATTTACATGGTTAAATCTTTCTATACAAAAAAAATACATCCACAGAAACAGGATCAAGAGGGTAGTCTTTCTCATACGCAACCCTTTTCCCAAATCATGAGTTAACATTAACTAAAAAACAGCACTGTCTCCTTGCTTTTCTTTTATCCTTTTAAAGTACATCCTCATCTTCTCAGAAAAATAGAATATCTCTATGAATAAACATAAATTTTTGGCCAAAGTTTAGCACTCCACTTTTTTAAAAAAATGAAATAGTTCTGATCTATTTTTTTTTCTTTAATTAATTAATTTATTTACTTTTGGCTGTGTTGGGTCTTCGCTTCTGTGCGAGGGCTTTCTCTAGTTGCGGCAAGTGGGGGCCACTCTTCATCGCGGTGCGCGGGCCTCTCAGTGTCGCGGCCTCTCTTGTTGCGGAGCACAGGCTCCAGACGCGCAGGCTCAGTAGTTGTGGCTCATGGGCCCAGTCGCTCCGCGGCATGTGGGATCTTCCCAGACCAGGGCTCGAACCCGTGTCCCCTGCATTGGCAGGCAGATTCTCAACCACTGCGCCACCAGGGAAGCCCAGTTCTTATGTATTTTTGATTTGTCATTTCTTCTCCGCTTTTACCTTCACTGTTTTGTTTGGCTTGTATCGTCTCTATCTCTGGCAAAAGGGGAGTCCCACTGGGCCTCCAATGCCTTCATTCCACATCTGTTTCTCCATCATCTCCCTCCTCATTTTCCATGCCTTTATCCCATTATGGTAAACACTGTGGTTGGTCACTCAACGTCCATTCCATTCCCTTTCCATGGAGAAGCAAAATGGCAATTGGGGGGATTGACCTTATTGTGATTGGCCTTCGGGCATTCTATCCTCTTTGCTAGTAATAAGTTCAAGAAAAGCATGCGACACAATAACAGACAATGAGATATAAAGAAGTACATGCTGGTGACCTCTGAAAACATTCTCCCTATCTCTTGCTAGAGA